>NC_025999.2:86571401-86675453 GCF_000442705.2 Elaeis guineensis
GATCTTTTATTAATTCTGTCCCTATTGTAGCTAACTCTAGGAACAAACACCCAAGCACAGCATCTAGCAGTTCTTGAGACGTAACATTACTAAAACTATACAATCACAAGAAACACACAGAAAAGAAAGCAAGTTACATCATACAAGGTCATATATTCTCCCCACATTTAGTTCGTTTACCAACCATCTGCACCCTTGTATATGAAAAGAAAAATCAGCGACAAATATAATGCAATAGTTCACGGTCTTGCACAACACCATACCACACAAGTCACACGTTGGAGTGGAAAAGTTATAATCACCAAACTAGTAAGCAGGTAATATATATTATCCAATTTGCAGATAAAACCATACTAGTTTATAAAGCAATATTCAAACTACAAATCCAGTCCCAGAGCTAATAGGGGACGATCTTCATGCCCAAGTTCTTCTGTGCAAACGCCACAAGGTTATCGATCTCGGCATCGTCGATGAACCCGTTGTGATTCGAATCAGCCTGCCGGATCCCGCGGCTGCTCTTCCAGGTGGTGAACCTCACTCCTTTGCTACGGATGGCTTCACGTAGTTCAGCTCTACTAATGCGTCCATCCTTGTCTTTGTCGAAGTTCTTTAGCCACTCCTTGAAGTCTTCCACTGTCATTTCATCATCCACAGAACGCGTGTTCTTGATAGCCATGATAGCTAAATATGTTGCAATTTGGAAGGCAATGCGCAAATGTTGTTGACAAATCTAGCTCACTTATATAGTATTGCCTCATGATCTTTTTTTACAAAGTATTGGCTGTCACCACCATTCTGGTTTCCTTTATTCCTTGTTATCTATAAAGTTATCAAGTATAGACGTGTTATTCGTTGTTAAACTAACAAGACTGATTAATATATCTAGTTTGGCAGATCGACCAAATTTTTTTGAGTACACGAAATATCATTTTCTAAGTGTCACAAGGTGATGCAGTCACGTAATATACTGGGAGCCAAAGCATGTAGAGTATGGGGAATTTGAAAACTTTTTCCACGGTTCTGTGCTTTTCCAGTCCAGTCTATGGGAGGAATCTTCTTCATGTCTAACTTCTTATATATGTCCAATCATTTTGGTAGGTGGCTTTCAGGTAGAGTACAGTTAAAGATCATATTTTCCACCGAGATGCTGGATGATTGTTCTCGGTTGCAATTAGAAAGTACTTAACTAATCTGAGTCTGAACTTGAATCATTGAAAGGCCTAACATTAAAAATAGAGTAATTCAGTGCATTCTGCCGAACCTATGGAAGCTTTGAACAAGTTGCCTCCAAAATCTGGAACTCCAGTCTAAAAGGGAATGAAGTGGGTCTGGTGTGGGTCACAAGGAGGAATAGAATCATATAAAGTGCAAGTTTGCTGCACATGAAAGAACATGATGGGATGAGATGCATCATGGCTAAGTCAAAAGAGGGTGACGTGGAGCATATTGTAGTGGGTGAATTTTGCTCAAGGTCATTGTCTAGCTGTATTTATTGAATATAATCTGTCTTGAGAATAGAATTTGAACTCTTTTTCGACTTCAGAAGTTTGGAGAAGCCGAAAATGGTAGGAAGTTTCAGATCATGAGAACAAAGCATATTTGACAACTGTTTCAATATCTGTCGGTGCCTATAATTACCAGAGATTAGAGGAACATTTCTTTCTTTCTTTCTTTTCCTTTTTTTGAAATATGGAGGACTAAGAAACTTCGCCAGTACTCTATTAGAAGTAAATGAAAGGTTACAGAGCAAGTAGTTTACAAAAGGAGATTACAAAGGGAAGGAGATTACAAAGAGAGGGGGTGATTAAGAGTGCAAGTTCATTAAGCAATTGCTAGGACTCTAGAGTCTTATCTGCTGTTGGAAATGCCCAATATTCTGCTGACTAGACATGTGGGCCCTATTCTATAGGCTTGGATTCGATCCGAAGCTATCCAGCAGAAAAAGGCCAGCTTTTGTAATAGATTTGATTTGATTTTAGAGCAGTGATAGAAATGAAAAAGACATACTTTTATGGATGACTGTGGCGGTAGCTCATTCTGAATCGTTCGATATATATATATATTGATGCTCATAGATATATTTATTCTAGGTTAATTTAATTAACTTGATTGGTCAAAAATAATAAAATCATACTTTTTAATTGAAAAAAAAAAAAAGGGCGCATATATATATATACGCCTGCAAGCACGCAAACCACTTCACTTCAGAATTTTGTGATCAAAAGCCATCTTCATTACTTGTCCGGCTTTTCTCCTTGAAGCTTTCTACCAGTCCTTTCTCTTAATTATCTTGACTACGAAACCTCTTTCCTCCTTACAACTAACCTGTAAAACAATCAGATGATTCTATCATACTGGGGGATACGCATGCTGAATTAGGGAGATATGGGGAAAAATATACACAGTTTGCACAGGAGAGAGAATTTTTCTTTCAAAAATTAGAAAAAACAAGTAATAGAATTTCTCGGGAGAGAGAACATCTCTCTCCTCTCCCGAAAGGTTTCTGAGAGAGTAAAAGATTTTTTTTTTGAGAGAATCTCCAAAAGAAGGATACAGTACTTATATTAACACATACAGATATTGGGTGATTATGTGGTACACCATATTTTCAGATTGCATTCAACTAATTAACAAGGTAAAGAGTTTCAAAAAGAGAACTTCATAATTGCAAATGCAAGTATATTGTCCTCATTCCTCTCTCTTCCTGCCTCGAGCCCAACCTAAAGTGTTTGAAGGAAAAATCAGTCTCAAGCTTCGCATAAGCAAGAAGAGTTTCAGAACATTTGGCACTCCTGGTGTCCTCCACTTGTGATTAGCTCTAGTCAAATTGATTTTCTGGGCTAAGCCTGCATTTACCATTGACCAGTCATGAAAACAAGGGATTTGTTCAAAGAAAGAGCTAAAAGTTAAAGACTGGACTTAACTGTAGATCTAATCCACTCCTGCCTCTCAGGCTCTCAGGAGCCTTGCCTGTAAGCTTGTTCTCTTGGAGGTGCCTGAGATCAAGGGAATATAGAGAGAAAGCAATCAATCAAGAGCTTGCATAGCATGCAATCTTGTGGAGCATATGGAGCTGAAATTCATATTATAACTCTTAATGTAAATCACATCAATTTCAATGCTTACAACTCTTTAAGGCCTTCGAGGTTTCCGAGTGATGGAGGGATTGTTCCAGTGAACTCATTTTTTGACAAGCGCCTTCCATTAGTAAAACCCAAGCACACAACCAAGCAAAGAGAGAGAGGCTTTGAGTTAGTGAATCATCAGAGCAAACAGGTAATAATAAGGTGGCCCGAACTTACAAAGAAACCAAGTTATTTAGATTGGTCATGTCCGGGATGGAACCAGAGAGTTTGTTCCCACTGAGCCAACTACAAGCACCAGTCTTTCAGTCAGTTCATCTCAGCATCAAGAATTCATTATATAACAAGAATGAATTCATATTTTATCATCAACGGAATTCAGAAGCACAGTGAGAAGGCATTCAAGGAAGCTTTCTTACATGTGTGTTAGTGCCGTTAAGTTGGCTATGATGTCAGGCAGCGTCCCTGAAATGCCGTGGTCTGTTAGGTTCCTGCAACAGAGCCAATGCCAAGTAGTGTTATCATTTGAAATGGTCGACGATGACAAAAACCCAAGAGTCAAACTCCAAAAAATCTTAAGTTGAATGAATGGAGAATTTTGATCAATATCTTCTGGTTTGATGTTTTGAACTCACAGTTTGACTACTCGGACTATTTCAGATCCCATACAATAGACTCCGGTCCATGAATGCGATGATGGTAAGCAAGGATCTCCTCTCCAATCTGGCGGTGGGTTGTTAAACCTTCTTGCAAGCTCCTCCATTGCAATCACTTCAGAAGACAAAGATATGCATGAGTTCAACAGCTGAAACAAATTCCAGCACCAGTGCAAGTTTAGTTTGTAGGAGATAGATTTCAGCAACCTGTTTGGCATTCATTTATGGTCTTCAAATTATGGGAGTGGGACTATGTTGATTGATCGAATCGAGTATTACCATGATGATTAGAAGAAAAAACACAATCATATGAGTAGAAGGAGCTAATTACCATCTCTAGTGAGAGTCCTCCCACCAAGAGGCACTACCTGAAGAATCTCTCCGGCATTGATCACTGGCCCAACAGGGGAATTCCCATGAGGTGTTAACGTGATTTTGGTCTGCCCCGAGAGCGGCCATTGTGTCCCGAAGACCATGACACCCGCAGTAGAAACATTGAGACCTTTGTAGAAGGCCCTGCCATTCGCCGACACATCGAACATCCTCCAGCTGAATGGGCTCGGCGTTCGGTTGTCCTGGAAGTAGAGTGCCACATAGTAGATAGCACTAGGGAGTGCTGCAGCCGGCCATTTGATGACAAGCTCCTTTCCCCTGCTGGTTGTAAGAGCTTTCTGCATTGCCTTCGCCGGTGGAAGGTTCCAAAAGTCCTTCGACGACACATTTGCATGGCATTCTACCACTGGATTTTCATCTTTGAAAGGCTCCCAATATCGGTTGAATGGATCATCTGGATAGCTAGTTACAAAATCCACATTGTTTGGATCACCATGTTAGGCTTGACATTTAATTCTTTGCAATCGATAGTGATCGAAAGCTCGAACCATTGAATAATGAGTGACAAAAATTATCAGGAACAAATTCCATACCTCATGATTCGGCCACTGGAGCCAAAGCAGTGGCGAGCAATTGTACTTAGTGCATACTTAGAGAAATTGGTTGAGTTATACATGGAATCCTCTAAATTCACCAACTCAAGAGCCGAGATGAATGGGCTTGAGACTGTCTGATTATTCCTAGCCAAGCACACACTTAATGACTTTCCTTGTGCTACCACAATGATCTCATAGTAGGAGGTGAGACCATTGGCATAGTTTGCACTCGTGTTAACAGTGCTCCATTTCATGCCTTCGATGATTTGATCGAACACTGGGGGCTCCGAGCCACCATCGAAGCCTCCATAGTAGTATGTTGTTCGGACCAAGTACTTGCCTTCTTTGTGGACGGGGAACACAAAACAGTACTTTCGAGCCGAGTTGTCGGGGAAATACCTCACTCGAGAAAGTATGGGCACAACACCTGTAACTTTGGTTTCGGATACTTTCCCAACACTTATAAATTCTCCGTCTGGGGTCCATTGGATTCCACTTAATGTCTCCTCCTTGGATGCGCCACAGTTGATGAAGTAACCTGTGGATCATAAAACATGGGCTCAATACTAAGAATAAGGAACCAACAACAGCGTAAATTAATGTTTTGTTAATAGAAAATCTGTGGAAGTAGGATTAGGTGGATTCATATACGGTTCTTTTGGGATAATCCTTAGCCGCACATAAGAATGAAAACAATGAGAAGTAGAATTATGTTACTTCATGAATTTGACAAGATCTGCTAAAGCTTGAAACCTATGCGTATTTATTTGTTTGAAGGTGAACCAATAAATTGGTATAATAGCAATCAAAACATCTAACGGTTCTAACAATATTATGACAACAAAGAAGCCAACTATTTGGCCAAGCAAGAGGATGACAAAGGAGTGGGACTGAATCATGTCCCGAGACCCATTGTAATCCAGCTATATAGACACTGTATATATAGGCGGTTTATAAAGGACTGGAACGCATGGGGAAAGGAAGGGTCGCGCCCTTTCTCGGCTCGGTGGTGGTGCAGTCCTTTCTTTCTTTTTTTTTTTTTTTTTTTGATATGCAATCCTTTCTTTTTAAAGAGACGAAAGATGTCTTCTGTTGAACAGAACTCATTTGGAGAATTCAACTCCTAATAAGAATACAAGTTAGCCGTAGGCCATTTCTGATAGAGAAACCAATATTCCCACATACTTTTCTTTTAGCAAATTAGCATGCATGTGGTTTTGTTTTCATCTCTATTTTGTTTGAATGTTACCAATGTTCGTATGATATCTAACAAAAGACTACTAAAAAATGAACGCATAAAATTATGCAGAAGCCAAAATTATGACCGATATAAGCACATGACACGAGGTGAGATTTCTACAATCTCCACGGGGCCAAGAAGCACAAAGAAACCAGACAAGAAGGCAGAGACAAAAGAGAAGTACCTCATCTCTCATATCTAAGAAGGGTAGTGTTATTTTGTTACCTCTAGGAGGAGAAATGGCATCAGGGAGAGAGGAAGGGATGGAGGTGAGAAGGCATAGGAGGAGGAGGCCAAGGAGGATGGAGAGAGGCATCATTCATAACAACGAGGGGCCGAGAACGGAGGCCCCACCAAACACACGAGCGTCATATGGGCCGAACGGAGAAAGGGGGTTGTGGGAGGAGACCCCAAAGAAAGAAGATTTCTTCGTGTTCTTCGTGTAGTTCCGACATGTGGAGAGATTTTGGTGCAGGCGGGGTCTAAATAAAGTAGAGATGGACCTGGTCAAACATGAAAAATGGATGACTACCATCTTTCAGTTGGCACGTGAACGTCACACGTGTGTGGCGAAAGGCATAATCTCATGGATCGAGAAATGCTGCTTGCTTTTATTGCTGCAAGTGGTGTCAGACCGATGATACCATAGTCCCAATGCCAGACTTACAAGGAAAAGATGGAGCTGTACTACATACATATCCATCATATTCAGGCCTTGCATATTTGTTTAGAGGATGACTCTATAATTGGGATCCATTAGCTTTCCAATCCATATCTTACTGGTGGAAGTTCTCATCCTATATTAGATGATTGTTGGAAGATGTTGAGTTTTGTTGAGATATACCGACCGACTCCATCCGACCGACCGACTCCGTCCGACCGACCGACTCCACCCGACCGACCGACTCCATCCTACCGACCGACTTCGTCCGACCGACCGACTCACCATCAGTTTGAATAACTGATGTCCCACCTATACAGGCCCTCTTAGACGTCGAATGAGCGGCGTGGGCTGCAGTCCCATCAAGTAAACGCCGTACGAACGTCAGGGGGCATTGTCCTGTCAGGAAGCCTGGGGCGCTGTCCTGCTAAGGACGTGAATTAATTCCTAGGACCTGTCAGCTTTGTCAACGACGTGACAACCTCCAGCGATTTGACAACTCTTCAGTTGTCTACATCACCGACGGCGAAGCCATACCACTTCCTACTATAAATCGGGGAAGGCAACAGTACTAGAGGTCCCTTCGGAAAAACTCTCAAGCTCTCCCTCTCTCTCTCCCTCTCACTCTCTCTCGTAGAGCTCCTTGTCTCATTTTTACTGTTGCCCAGTCTCCTCTCTGACTTGACCGTCGGAGGGTCCCCGCCGGAGCCGCCTCCGGTCAGCGTGGACTTTCTTTTGCAGGCGCTCGTTCCCGGCGACCAGGCGACGAGGGGATTGGCCGCAACAGATTGGCGCGCCAGGTAGGGGGGCAAAGGTAGCGGTACTTTATCCCCATGAAATTCGAGATGACAAAGATAAGAGCTCAACGATCGAGGGTCACTGGATCGGCGAGGCGCTCTTCCCACCGGGAAGAGGCCTCCCCTCCACCCTCCATGGCGGAACCCAGCTCTCCGCGTCCCGTAGTGACCACGGAGGCATAGATCGCGGTAATAGTTCGGCAGATGACCGTGCTGACAGACGCGGTCAAGAGCCTTCAAAGGCAACCGGTTCGGTAGCCGCCTTCACCGGCCGAGCAACCGACGGCGCGCCCGATGCCCTCCAGGAGCAGCCGCCGACGTCCGCACCGATCTCCGTCGCCCCCTCCGGAGCACCTGTCACAGCGCTCCCACCGAGAGGAGGAGGGGCATCCGCGGCGTGACAATCGTCGGTCTCGACGGCCATCTCCTTTCCAGCTGGAGCGAGCGAGGAAGGAGAAGCGGCCGTGAACACTGTCTGCTTCCCTCTCGGATTCGTCGGGAGACTCCACCCCTGGGGTCTCTCAGCACCGACGGATCGATGACTACGAACGCAGGTTCAAGAAAATCGACTGTCGGCTTGCCCAGTTGCAGGTGGACGGCCAGAAGTCCTCGAACGACGTTGACTTCCAGACCGCCCAACCTCTCTCCCGACTCATCCTTGATGAACCGATCCTCAGTCGGTTCAAGATGCCGCACGTGGAGCCCTACGACGGCTCCACCGACCCAATCGACCATCTGGAGAGCTACAGAGCTCTCATGACGATCCAAGGGGCAACCGACGCTCTCCTTTGCATCGGCTTCCCCGCCACACTATGCAAAGCTGCCAGGGCCTGGTACTCCGATCTTCGATCGGGAAGTATTCACTCCTTCGGGCAGCTTGAGCACTCTTTCGTGGCCCACTTCAGCACCAGCCGAAAGCCGCCCCGAACATCGGACAGCCTTTTATCTCTTAAACAAGGAGAAAATGAGACGCTCTGACACTTTGTGGCGCGGTTCAACGCGGTCACGCTCGAGGTTCGGGACCTCAATGAGGACATGGCCGTTTCGGCCATGAAGCGCGGGCTGAGGGCGTCCCGGTTCACCTACTCCCTGGACAAAACCCTCCCCCGAACGTACGCTGAACTGCTGGAGCGCGCGTACAAGTACATGTGCACGGACGAGGGAGCTTCCGACAGGTGTCTAGCCGAGCCCAAAGGCCCGAAGGAGAAGCGGAGGAAGGGTTGGGACCTCGCTGTGCCTAGCAGGCCCCCGACCGACAGTCGGGTCTCACCCCCACAACGGGACCAGAGGTCGCACCGACGGTGGAGTCCAAGGCCGACATACCCCAAGTACGATTCCTACACTCTCCTCTCTGCTCCTCGTGCGCAGATTTTGATGGAAATCGAAGGGGAAGAGTACCTGCGACGGCCTCTGCCTCTGAAGGCAAAGGGCCTCGACCGACGGAAGTATTGCCGATTCCACCGGGGCCACGGCCACAATACCGAGCAATGCATCCAGCTTAAGGATGAGATCGAAGCCCTCATCCGTCGAGGATATCTCGATAAATTTCGGAGGAACCCGTCGACTCAACCCGTTGCCGACCGACGATCCCAGCCGACTGAAGAAGCGATGACTAATCAGCCTACGGTCGGGGTCATCAACATGATTTCCAAACGGCTGGGCCCAGGGACGTCTGCTGGAGGGGAGCCGACGAAGAAGCCACGCCCGGACGATGCAATTACTTTTACAGAAAAAGATGTTCGGAGCATCCAAACTCTCCACGACGACGTTGTTGTTGTCTCGGCAACGATAGCAAACTATGATGTAAAAAGAATTTTTGTAGATAATGGAAGTTCGACAAATATTTTGTTTTACTCGACCTTCTCCCGGATGCGACTATCGACCGACCGACTCAAGAGGGTCTCTACACCCCTGATAGGCTTCGCTGGAGACGCTGTCACGATGGAAGGAGAAGTTACTTTACCCGTGATGGTTGGCACCGAACCACGATAAAGCACAGTCCATTTGACTTTCGCGGTCGTCCAAGTATCCTCGGCTTATAACGCCATACTTGGAAGACCCGGATTAAATGCCCTCAGGGTGATAGTTTCGACGTACCATCTCCTAGTTCGGTTTCCAACCAAAAACGGAGTCGGAAAAATACGCGGAGACCAACAGCTCGCTCGCCGATGCTTCCAGATCTCCGCTCAAAGCGAGGAGTTGAAGGGCTCCCTAACGATCGACAAGCTAGACCAACGGGAGGAGGAAGAACGGGGTGAACCGGCCGAACAGCTCATTCCCATTGCGATAACGAAAAACCCCGACCGAAAGGTGTGGGTCGGGTCTCAATTACCCGACCCCGAGCGACGACATTTGGTGGAGCTACTGAAGGTAAATACCGACGTATTCGCCTGGTCGACGACGGATATGCCAGGAATTCCTCCGGAGACGATGACACACCGACTCAACATCAACCCAATGATGAGGCCGGTGAGGCAGAAGAAAAGGTCTTTCGCTCCGGAAAGACAGAGGGTCATCGACGAAGAAGTGGACAAGCTACTCGAGGCGGGCTTCATCAAAGAGACCACCTATCCCGATTAGCTCGCCAATGTTGTCATGGTGAAGAAAACCAACGAAAAGTGGAGGATCTGCATCGACTACACCGACTTGAATCGGGTCTGTCTGAAGGACAACTTCCCACTCCCGAAGATCGACCAGCTGGTGGATGCGACGTCCGGATTTCGACTGCTCAGCTTCATGGATGCCTTCGCCGGATACAACCAGATTCGGATGGTGCCTGAAGACAAGGAGCACACTGCTTTCGTGATCTCCAAGGGCCTTTACTGCTACCGAGTAATGCCCTTCGGACTGAAGAATGCCGGCGCCACCTACCAACGACTTGTCAACAAGATCTTTAAAGATCAGATCGGGCGCAACATGGAAGTATATGTCGACGACATGCTGGTGAAGAGTTCGCAGATTTCGGATCATATCCGGGATCTCGAAGAAACCTTCCGCACTCTACGACGACACCGGATGAAGCTGAACCTGACTAAGTGCGCCTTCGGGGTGACCTCGAGGAAGTTCCTCAGATTCCTCATCTCGTAATGGAAAATTGAGGCCAACCCCGAGAAGATCAAGGCCATCGTCGACATGCGCCACCCGAACACCAAGAAAGAAGTCCAGCAATTGAATGGAAAAATCGTTGCCCTCAGCTGGTTCATCTCTCGATCGGCTGAAAGGTGCCTCCCGTTCTTCAAGACTCTGAGGCAGGCGAAGGGCTTCTCTTGGTCGGAGGAGTGCCGGCGGGCCTTCGAGGACTTGAAGGAGTACCTGGCTTCTCCGCTGCTGCTTGTAAAGTCGGAAGTTGGAGAGACACTGTATCTCTATTTGGCCACTTCTCTTGAGGTGGTTAGTTCGGTGCTCGTCCGAGAGAATGAGAGCCGAATTCATCAACCTATATACTACACCAACAAAGTGCTTCGCGGCGCTGAAGCTCGGTACTCAGAGACAGAAAAGATGATTTTCGCCCTGACCGTCTCCGCACAACGACTCCACCCTTACTTCCAAGCGCACGCGATTGTGGTCCTCACCAACCAGCCCCTGAGGGCAATATTGCGTCGACCCGACACATCGGGACAACTGGCGAAGTGGGCGATGAAGCTCAGCGAGTTCGACATACAGTACCGACCGTGACCTGCCTTAAAGGCCCAGGTCCTCGCCGACTTCATCGCAAAGTGCCCGACGACCGACCAAGGATCGGAAGGCGAGAACCCCGAAGGAGCTGCGGTCTCCGAGCCTGACCCGGTGTCCGCCTGGGTACTGCACATCGACGGAGCCTCAAACGCTCGGGGGAGCGGGGCTGGTTTCCTGCTCACCAACTCGGAGGGAGTGGTTACCGAACATGCCCTCCGATTCGACTTCAAGGCCTCCAACAATCAGGCCGAATATGAGGCGCTCGTCGCAGGCTTGAGGTTGGCGCTGGAGCTCAGGGTCGATCGGCTCAAAGTCTTCTCCGACTCTCAACTGATCGTTGGACAAATTCAAGGCGAGTTCGAGGCGCGGGATCCGACCATGGCCAAATACCACCAAAAAGTAAAAGATCTCGTGGCACCCCTCAAGTACTTCGAGATCTTCCATATCCTCAGGTCGGAGAACGCCCAGGCCGACGCCCTCTCCAGGCTGGCGACTTCAGCTTACGACGCTTTGGGTCGGATGCTCGTGGAGAATCTCGGGCAGCCGAGCATCGATGAGGTCGAAGGAGTGCTGCAACTGACGGTCGAACCAAGTTGGATGGATCCGATCGTTCGGTACCTGACCGACGGGATCAGTCCTGAAGATCCCGCGGAGGCCAGGCGGCTCCGATGGTCGGCCACCCAATATGTGATAATGGATGGCCGACTCTACAAAAGGTCGTTCGCCCTTCCCTTACTCAGGTGTTTGGGACCGACCGACTCAGACTACGCACTCAGAGAAGTGCACGAGGGGATCTGCGGGAGTCACTTGGGGGGCAGATCCTTGGCCTACAAGGTCCTACGGTAGGGTTACTACTGGCCCACCATGAGGAAGGATGCGGCTGAGCTGGTCCGGAAGTGTGAACCATGCCAAAAGTACGCCAACGTACAACACCAGCCAACCAGCCAAATCGCTCCTATTGTCGCCCCGTGGCCCTTCACCCAGTGGGGAATCAACATACTCGGACTCTTTCCTCCGGCATCCGGACAACGAAAGTTCATCGTCGTCGCGATCGACTACTTTACCAAGTGGGTGGAGGCCGAGTCCCTGGCGCAGATTACCGAACAGAAGATGGAGGACTTCGTCCAGAAGTCCATCATCTTCAAGTTCGGATTGCCGCATACCATTGTCACCGACAATGGGCGACAGTTTGACAACCAGAACTTCAGAGACTTCTGTACGAGGTTTCGCATCATGCACCGACTGACTTCTGTCGGACACCCACAGTCCAACGGCAAAGTCGAGGTGACCAACCGGACCATACTACACGGGCTCAAAACCCAACTGAATGAAGCCAAGGGCCTCTGGGTCGAAGAGTTGAACTCCGTCCTGTGGGCGTACCGGACGACACCCCGGGTCCCGACCGGAGAATCGCCTTTCAGCCTGGCCTATGGAACGGAGGCCATGATCCCGCTGGAGATCGGGCTGCCATCAACTAGGGTCGAGCAGTATCAAGAGCCGAACAACTCCGAGTACCGGAGAGCTGACCTAGACCTCCTCCTCGAGCTTCAGGATGAGGCTCAACTTCGCATGGCTTCTTACCGACAGGAAGTAGCCCGATATTACAACGCCAGGGTGAAGCCGAAGCTCTTCCGACCCAGAGACCTGGTCTTGAGAAAGGCGAAGGTCTCGAAACCCCTAGACTGGGGGAAGTTGTCCCCAAACTGGGAGGGACCCTACAAGGTAGCCGACACCTACGGACCGAGAGCTTACCGGCTGGAGACCCTAGAAGGGACGGCCATCCCATGGACTTGGAATGCCGACAATCTAAGGATGTACTATCAGTGAACTCTGTATCCCCCTCACTTGGAATACGAACTCAGTTTTAAACTTCGGAGTCTGGAATGTCGACTCTTCGACTGTTGTTCGGCGCTCACCAAGGGATGCGAGTCCCTGGTGTCCCAACTCGGACTTGACGATCCGCTACGAACCGGTGGATCGACCGCCAACGATGCATCGGATGCTTAAAGGACCGACGCATCTGCGATGACGGGAGTTACACTCCTTCTACATCTAAAATTCTTGGCCAAAATGATTGAGCGGAATGATTGGCCGACTCGCCGACCACGCTCCGGCCGGGAAAGGCAAAGCACCAACGCAACCAACGTCACGTTCGCGACTGACCGACCGGGTCGAGACCGGCGAAGGGTATTCGGCTTACCACCGTTTACCACACGACATGATGCAAGTACCCGACCTAAGTCTGGATAGTGGAAACTCAACTTGCCATCGCTTTTCCGACCAAACACGTCGACTACGTACGACGATGTATCAGACGCAATCCGACCGATCGCACCGGACGACATTCGGGTCATCGGGGTGCACCCGAAAGTCGGTCGACTTTCATCCCCACGAACGACCTTCGACTCTGTCGGCACGACCTACTCAACGAACTCGTGCCTGAAAGTCGTCCGACCGACAGACTCATGCCAGGACGACGTACGTTCAACTCCGGCATTCGGTTTGCGACCTAACGACGGACGTTCGGTCCAGGTCTTAGGACGGGCGGTTAATGGTCAGAGTTCGTCTTGCTTACCCCATGGCGCGCTACCGATTGTCTCGACTAACAACTTGGGATATCGTTGAATGACCTAATGTGGTATGTCGGGACTGTGACTCTCCGACCTTATGACTCCACGACTACAAGTACATTCAGACAGGCAAGAAAAAGAAGTTAAAAAGGAAATCAGAAATTCCTTAAGTTCATTCAAGTCTACAAAATCGGGTCGAAGCCCGGTTACAAGTGCGCAAAGAAAAAATGAAAGAAGATAAGGCTGCGATCATCCTTCGGAGTCAATCTCTTCGATTGATGAAAGCTCGGGGATGACCGGTGTATCCACCATGATCAGCACTGGGTCGACGGTCGCCGCTGGATCGAGGGTCGGCGCCAGATCGGAGGTCGGTGCTGGATCGGTGGTCGGAGCCGGGTCGGGAGTCGGGACCGTCTCCCCTTCGGCGATCTGCTCTGGGATGGTCTCCTCCACCGCAACGGCGTCTCCCAACGAAGGGGCGACCATCTCTTCCGTAGCTTGATCCTCGGCTCCTGGTGGAATGACACCGCTGAGGTCCAGCTCCGGGTACAGGGCTTGGACTGCATCCCGACCGTCTTCGTACCCCACCCGGTACGATGCAAAGCCGGTCTCCAGCAGCTCCTCCCGATACCTGGCGGAGCCACGGAAGTCGTCCACCGCCTGACTCAGTGACTCCTTCACCGACCTCGCCTCCGCTTCCACCCGATCGAGAGAGCCCTTCACCGACTCCGCCTCTGCCTTCGCTATGTCAGCATCGGTCTGGGCAATCGACAAGTCCTCCTCAGCCTTGGCGAGGTTCTCCAGGCTGACCCAGAGCTGCTCGCGTTCGGCCTCGAGCTCGGCGACGATGCCATCCCGTTCGCACCGCAGATGGTGCGCAGTCCGACCCTTGCGCTTGGCTTCCTTTCGGGCCGACTTGAGTTCGGACCCGAGACGAGAGACCTCGTCTTCCAGCCTCACCTCCCGATCGGTCGACTGCTTTAGGTGTTCGACCAGCACCGCCTTCTCGGCTTCGACAGCCATCACCCTGTCCTTCCAGGCCGTCCGGATGTTCCCGAACCTCCGGTATCCGACCTCAAGTTCGGACATGGTATAAATCAGCTGCAAATGTGGACGCTACATCAGGAAAATGAAATAATGAAAACAGTAAGAAGGAAAGAGACGAAGTGGAACTTACCCCGACCATGGTCGGGTAGAACGAAGATAGCATCTCGGTCACCTGCTGAGACTTCAGGACCTCCACGTCGGCTAGGAGAAGGATTCCCTGGCATAACCTCCTGGCCAAGTTGTGGTCGGCCAGTGCTGACGCTCCTTCGGGGGCCTGAGCGCCGGGTGACGCGGTGCGACTTCCCGACCTTGGGTCGTCGTCGGGGGCCATCGGGGCTTTCCCCCGATCGGCCACCCCGGCCCGTAGATCGGGTAAGGAGGGGATGCTCGAGCTTGACTGAGCACCCCCTGTTGCAGCTACAGACGTCGTCGGATGACGTTCGGGTTCCCGAACGACGTCCGATGCCACTCTCATCGACGAAGCCGCCGACGTTCTTTCAGCTGCTTCCTCCGTCGGTTGCTCCTTCGGTTGCACCATCGGAGCCGAAAGTGCAATCACCGGCTTCGATCGATCGATCGCCGACACTGCGACGGTCGGCGCCGCTGTTGAGGGTTTCTTCGACGGTCGTGAGGGTCCGGCCCCAGACGCCGGCCTCTTCCTCGCCGTATATTGTCTGATTTCAGCATCGGTTGGCCTCATCCTCGGCGGTGTCCCTACGATTCCGATAAGAGGATCAGTATATGCTCGAGAACAAATGCCAAATAAAAAGACAACCGATGGATCAGGCAATACCTAGACGGGGGATCAGGCTCAGGCCAGCATCATAGAGGGCTTGTTCGGTAACAAGCTCCCTCTGCTTCAGGACCGACATATCCTTGAGTCGGTGGAAGTCCTCCCGGTCGTCCGCCTCCACTCAGCTGTTCTCGTTTGCCTCAGTTTGAGGCACGTCCCAATGAGAAGGGAAGCCCCAGGGAGAAGAAGAGGAAACAAAGAAAAACTGGTTCTTCCATCCGTGGATGGATGATGGAAGACTAGTGATGAAGGAAAGACCCTTCCGAGGGTTGAAGAGCCACCACCCTCGGGCCTTAGGGTGGGGTCGGAGGACAAAGAATGCCCGAAAGGGAGAAATCCGAGGGTTGGTCTGCAGGAGCTGACACAACAGGGCAAAGCTGATTATCAGCCGAACCGAGTTCGGCGCCAGTTGCGCCGGACAGAGTCCGTAATAATCTAGCAGATTCCGAATGAATTCCGGAATCGGAAGCTGAAGACCAGCCCGGAGGTCCTCGACGTACAATGCCACCTGGCCCGTGGGCGGGTTGTTAACCCGACCCCCGGCCCCAGGGGCGGAAAGCCGGAACTGCTCCGGGATATGATACTGATCCCGAAGTCGATCAACATTCGGCCCCGAAAGTGAGGAAACCTCAACTTCCAGAGTCGACCGAAGGTCATCGGTCGGGTTTTCCGACCGAGCCTCCTGAGGTGAGGTTCTGGCCATGACACCAGAACCAAGAAGAAGGCAAAACCGAAGAAGAAGGAGAAGGAGAAGAAAGGGTTTTAAGGAAAGCAAGAGCAAAGCAGAAGAGGGCACGAACCCCGGACGAACCCTTGCGAGAGTGGGGGTGGGGGCAGCTGCCGGCGACGACGGAGAGACCGTTTGGGCAGAGTCTCCACAGCAAAACCGTCAGAAATGCAGTCTCGAGTACAAGCGGCTCCATATATATAGGGCTGTCCGACGGTCGGAATGTCGCCGTGCCGACCAAGACTTCTCGGATGGGCGACACGTGGCAGCATTCGGACCCTCTTTCGGTCCGACGGTTCGGCGCACCCATCCCGGAGGGGCCACGTCGCCTTCATTAATGCGGAGGATGCCGGCCCAACAACCTCTGACGCGTGGCGGAAGGGCTGCGATTCGGAATTAAATTGCCCATGGCGATTCGCATCCCCGATGGGACGCCTGGCAGCGGCTCGCACTCCCAAAACCAGCACCGGATGACGATTTGCGTTCTCCAAAAGACATCGGATCGTCCGGCACCCGATCGCCTGACACCGGATCGTCCGGCACCCGACCGTCTGACACCCGATCGCCTGACATTGGATTGTCTGATGTCGCATCATCGAATAACGGGACACCTGACATCGATTTGCCCGGATCGTCCGTCGGTGAGATCAGCAAACTCGGGCCAGGACGCAGTAAAGAATCCACTCCTTTCGCCCAACGTCCCACCCGCGTGGAAACGCAGGCCAATGCGATATCAGGCTCAGGAGTGGGGGGCAACTGTTGGGATATACCGACCGACTCCACCCGACCGACCGACTCCGTCCGACCGACCGACCCACCCGATCGATCGATTTCGTCCGACCGACCGACTCACCATCAGTTTGGATGACTGATGTCCTACCTATACAGGCCCTCCTAGACGCCGAATGAGCGGCATGGGCTGCAGTCCCATCAAGTAAACGCCGTACGAACGCTAGGGGGCATTATCCTGCCAGGAAGTCTGGGGCGCTGTCCTGCTAAGGACGTGAATTAATTCCTAGGACCTGTCAGCTTTGTCAACGACGTGACAACCTCCAGCGATTTGACAACTCTCCAGTTGTCTACATCACCGACGGCGAGGCCATACCACCTCCTACTATAAATCGGGGAAGGCAACAGTGCTAGAGGTCCCTTCGGAAAAACTCTCAAGCTCTCCCTCTCACTCTCTCTCGTAGAGCTCCTTGTCTCCTTTTTACTGTTGCCCAGTCTCCTCTCTTACTTGACCGTCGGAGGGTCTCCGCCGGAGCCGCCTCCGATCAGCGTGGACTTTCTTTTGCAGGTGCTCGTTCCCGGCGACCAGGCGATGAGGGGATTGGCCGCAACAAGTTCTCTTCTCTTGATTACCATTATATATGTTTATAAAGAAGCTTATAGTGTTACTGATTGGATAGTATTCTACGTATCTAGTCAAATAAGATCAACTTTATAATTTTTTTAATTGATCTTCTGGTTCGATTTTTAGATATGCTATTTTCTAATTTTTATGGATGTATCCATACATATTTAGTTTAATTTAATGTATATGATTTATCAAAAAAAAAAAATACTGCTTTCCAAGTGCAATGCATATCCTGATGATAAAAGGAGAGTTTCATAAATTACTATATTTTTGATGACTAATGAAAAGTAAGGAGCACCCCATTGGCCATGATATATAATTCATTGACCTGTGAAACGTTCCCTAGCATGTATCAAGCACATGGAAGAGAAAGGAATGTCTTATGAGGATATATTTAATTTAGCATATGGGGATTGATATTGGATATACTTTGATAATTACTTGTATACTTTCTTATGGATCTACATCTACAAGCCAAATATCTATGCAATGCACGGTATACATTATACACTATAAGCAGTGATATGATTATAAAAAATTGATTTAAAATTAAATTACAATTTTGGCATATTATAAGAAAAGAATAATAGGTTTCTGAATTTTCAAATTTGTATTGGTTAGTGAGTTGCAAAATACATGAAAAGAAAAGACTAATAAAAAATCTTAATTTTCATGACGTGATTTAAATAAAATAAAAATTGAATGATCTTAATAAAAATCAAATCTTATGCCTAATTAATGAATAAGATCAAGCTAGAGACCCAAATACATAAATATATACTAAAAAGTTCTACTATATATATATAAAAACATATAAAAAAATTTTAATTTTTATAATAAAAATAAGGCTAACAAAAGAAAATGAATCATATTTATTGACTTTCAAAAGTATATTTATGTATACCCGTCATTTTATCCAATCGGTCTACTAATTAATTAACTCCTTTCTGCTTTAGTTCTTACTTTGAGAGAAATTAGCCTCTCTAAATTTGGTGGCATGTCAGTTATCCCAGCTTTCTGGTATTCAACCAAAGCACACACATATATCCTGTTACGCGCCGGCCCACACCAAACCACCCCCACCCGCACACCAACAACCCCACCAAAAAAAGAAAAAAAAGGGAAAAGCCACGTAGATCTCCAAGTCCTCGTAGGACGGAAATAGCTGGTTATATTTGAATAGGAAATATATAGTTGAAAACTTTAAAATATATATTTACTTTTTATGAAAAATAAATATTTTAAAAAATGAAGATACCTAGATCATAAGAAGAAAGTTTTTAGATAAATAGTTGGTAAAAATTAAATATTTATGAACAAAATTTTCAAAGTAACTTGACGGAGCAGAATCATTTATCCATCCACAAGCTCAAACAAGTTTTCGGCTTAGGCTCAATGTGGTTTAAAAAATTAAGTAAAATTCAGATTTCATCTTTATTCAAATTTATTCAGCCAAAAAACATTTTCCAATCATGAGTAAAATCTCAGTAATTGCCAGGGGCCAGGTATAATTTCAGCTGATTAATGAGAGATAAATACTTATTCAAACAAAATTATTCAAATTTATTGATTAAAATTATTCAAGAATCAAGCATAACATTATTGTTTGGTTCTCTATCAAATTTCATTGCAAAGTAGATTCTAACAATCTAATCCGATAATTGATTCAGATAGAAATTTAATCAGTCGGACTCTAATATTATCGTGGAGTACATATAAACATGAGTGAGCCAAGCCTAGCCCAAGTTAGCCTATTTATAATCGAGCCAATCCCAAGCACACTCATTTAAGTTCAAGTCAAACTTCAACCGCTCACAAACAACTCGTTTAATAAATTTAATGAGTCCACAAAACCATCATGACTTCTATTTATATAATTTAAGATGATTATCTCGATTATATGTTAACTTTAAAGTTGAAATATATTGCATTCTATATGAATTATATGAATATTAAATAAATATAATATAATTTTACATGTAAATTAGTAATAAAGTAGTATGTTATATGTATGTATGTATGTATGTAATCAAGCACCGCATTTTGAGCAGGACACAAGCTTGGGAATTCTGAGTCATGGGAATAACGAGGAATGGCTGATGAATCGACATCCTATATCTAGTAGAAGTCCCATTCTCATCTTCCTAAAATTATCAGAACTGATGAAACCGTATATTCTGAACTTTTTCCTGTGATTTCTTGTATCAATTAGATGGCCTGCATGCAGCCCGGTACAAAAAGGAAAGGAACCCTCCCAAGCCTTCAAAGACAAATAAATCTTTCAAAAATTACCAAGTATTAATCTATGCGCCAACGAACTCCAACAGATGTCAGCTAAGTAACCCTCCCTCTTCACACATTCCGCCTCCAGTCCGAGATGTTGAGCTTCCAGTGGCCGTCCGGGAACCCCCTCGCCGCCGCATTCTTCCGGTCCCAGTCCAGGTCGATCGTCCTCTGCTGCGAGAGCCCGCAGAAGGCCCGCAGCCCCTCATCCATCTCGTCGTGCAGCCTCCACCACCGCCGGTGGGCCTCGTCGCTCGCGTACACCCGCTGGTCCTCGATGTTCCAGTTGCAGTCGTAGTCCCGATAGCACAGCCATGGCTTCAGCCCCAGGTAATGTATCGAGTACAGCTTCGGCGGGTCGGCCGCGAAGAGGTGGTTCTTCATGCTGGCCTCCAGCGTGGAGTTGGACCAGAAGTTCTTCAGGAAGTTCACCCTCCTCGGGAGGCGATGCCACCAGACGAACACCTCGTTGAGGAACCCCTGGTCGCCGCCGTTGTAGGAGACGACGTCCTTCCGGCGGGCCATCAGGGTCCGGAAGGTGCAGTTCGAGGGCTCGATGACCATGATGCCGGAGTTGAAGATGATGCCGTCGTTGCCGGTGGCGGACATCTGCGGGAAGTGGAAGAGGAGGTCCAGGTTGCGGAGGACGATGATGTCGGAGTCCACGAAGACGACCTTGTGGTACTCGGTGAGCTGCCAGAGGCGGAGCTTGCTGTAGTTGTACTCGTTGTAGGAGTTCTTCTCGGCGCGGGGGTTGCGGATGCGCTTGATCTCCCGAAGGCTCCAGCCGGCGGCCACGAGCGCCCGGAGCTTGGGCTGGGCGATGGCCTTGTCGTGGAGGAGGACGAGGTCGCGGGTGGAGCCCGTCTTCAGGATGCTCTGGGCGAGGGTGATCGCGCCGCAGACGTAGTTGTCGGAGGAGTGGAGGACCGTCGCGTAGGCCTCCCGCCGATGGGGGTTCACGGGAACGGCGAACTTCGACACGTCGTACTCCTCGTTGGTTCCTGCACAGATTTAACGCAATGCCATGAGATCAAAAAAATTTATTTCGACCGGCACCATTAGCCTGTTTGAATAGTTGGACCCAAAACCTTACAAAATTTATGTGTTGAGCCAGTAAAATCAAAAAAAATTAAACTAGATTAGACCTTAGTCATTCCGTAAAGACACAAGTATTTTTGGAGTGGACTTATTCTTCCCATAGAATTTGAGCTGACCCACTCAAAGATGCTTCTCGATCTTTTTAAATATAGATCTAACCTAATTTATAATTCCATAGTTTTGTTGATTATACTACTGGTGTAGTTTATAAACTTTATCAAATTTTTAGTTGAACCATTCAAATAGACTGTTAAAATATAACCATGATGCTAAGATAGCCTATGCATGAGGTTTTGGATCTGTCAACGGAGTAATAATCCTGGCATTTTAACAAAAAAAAAATTAGTGCATGTGCCCGTTCAAAAAACCCTCCAAGAAAGATCTGTGTCTTTACGGAATGACTAAGGTTTCAACTAATAATGGAAGACTTGTTCAAAATAGTTCTAATTTATTAGAGAGGATAGCGTTTAATAATGGATGCTTCTAAGAGAGAGGAGCAACCTTTTGACTGGCCGGACATCTTCTACACCTAACCAGAGTGTGATGTCTTGGCTTGTAAGCTGGCCTTGCGAATAATTCTCCTTTACCAACTCCATAATGAGAGCGGGCGCATGCTTCTTGGAGATGCTGTTTTTTTTTCACGGATTCATTGTGATTTAAACTTTAATAATAGTATAGCATTTACAAACTGATTCTTTGGGTGTAAAAAAAGAAAAACTAATCGGTTATTTCTTTCTCTGAGTTTTAAAAAAATTTAAAAATAATAATGCCGTACACTCGTAAGGATTGCAGGCAATTGCAAGTCTTGAGTGCATGTCCTTGGCCAAAGATTTTCCAGTCACGGGAGTACGCGACAGCACCAATGAGTCCAGCTAACTTTTGGACGACAGCATTGGCTTCGAATTAATTATAAAAAGAATTGTGATCTTTGAATCATTGAGTTACAGCTAAATTGAAAGAATATGTCAATAAAAAAGATGAGGAACACTCTCACGTCGCTAGTATATAAGTTTGTTTGCATATGGACGTGGCTCACGAGACTAGGGCTAACATATATTGGGTTTTTTTTTTTGCCACCGAGTATATGGTGGCATAATTGATGCATCCTATCTCCATCCCTATCTATTGGACTATCTTCAAAATGTGGCTCATATGAACTCTTTTTTTTTTTTTTTTTTTTTTGAAGACAAATGATATTAGGGCATCTATAATTATGTATACTTCTAAGATTTTGTATACTTCATCAAAAGAAACCTTGCTGCCAAGCAATTGGTACTGAAAAAATCCTCTTGATGCATGACCTTTTACCAAACATATACAGAACATGTCATAGCTGATGGATGACCTTACGCCAACCGCTAAAATTTTATATATAAAAACTAGTGGTGGCAATTAATTCCTTGCCACAGACCATTTCATTGTTTAGAGTTCAATGTATCTTTAAAATTTCTAATTTTCTCAATTTTATTGACTCGACTACTCAACTCTTTATGACCCAAATCTACAAAAAAATTATTGGATGGGCTTGATCTACGATAAGTACTTTGGACCAAGTCAGTGAAAAAAAATGTGTTTTGAGGTCAACATCAACTGTTAAAATTTTATATATACAAATTAGTGGAGACAATTTTTTCCTTCCCACCGGTTAGTTCATTGTTTGGAGCCCAATGAACCTCTAATATTTTTTGTTTTACTCTCTTTCTTCTATAATTTTATTTACTCAAATACTCATAAATTTTAAATTCATAAAAAATTATTAGATAGGCTTAGTCTACAATAAATACCATAGACCAAGTAAATAAAAATATTTTTGAGGTCAATACTAGCTACTAAAATTTTACATATAAAAAACTAGTGATGATAATTTTATCACTATTTCATTGTTTGGAATCAAGTATATCCTTAAAATTTTTGTTTTACTCCCTTTCTTCCATAATTTTATTGACTCGTCCAAAATTTTTAATCTCGTAGGACGGGACTGTTCTAGTTTTCTCATAAAATGGGATGCATTGCCATCCTGCCCTATCCCAATACTTAGAACAGAAGATGTTCCAAGATGTCTCGATCGGAATACTGGGATGCTAGTAGAACGATCTGTCCCAACACATGAGATGGTACCTCATCTTAATGTTTTGCAGAACATCCCGTTGAGATCTAAATCTCTCATCTACCGGCAAACCCTTATGGCCCAAACCTATGAAAATTATTAAAGTGCATTTAGTCTACAGTAAATACCGTAGGCTAAGCTAATGAAAAAAATATTACAGCAGTATGTTGAGACGGTCAAACAGATAAATTGACCTCAAAACATTACTGTAATATTTTTTTCACTAGCTGAGCCTATAGCATTTATTATAGGTTAAATCTGCTAATAATTTCTGGTGCCGGATTGGGCTGCATGCACTGCAAATTCTAGTGTTTTAATAAATGGATGTCTAATTATTGTCCCCCTTTCGTTGACCACATGGGCTGGGAGAATCCTACAGATCGACGTGTTTGCCCCATCCGAGCACATGATTCACCAACTCTATCCAACATCCAGCTAAAAGAAATCAATCTAGGGACCCAAAGCTACACGAAGAAAGGGAGACCACACAAGCAAATAGAGAAAAATAGAGGTAATTAATTTTAATTACCTTCTTCCCACAATGGCAAGGCCAGCTTGCAAGAGCCCACCGGCATGGCCACCTTCTCCTCCAATCTCCCTGCCGGAGCTTCATATATCCACCACTCTCCCTCCCTTCCCACCAAATCGTCGCACCGGAATACGTCCATCATCGGCCGGCATGCACCGAGGAACACCACCTTCACCATCCCTCGCCCGTCCCTCCTCCCTCTCCTCACCGCCAAGTTCGCCACCACCAGGTGAACTTGCAGCCTAAAGACGTCTCGGACCCAACCATCCTCCGGTCGTCGGCATGGCAACTTGGCCACCACCACGTCCATCTCGTCGTATATCGAGAAGTCTGGCATCGGGATCTCTGGACATGTCGACCCTTCGTTCTCTTCCTCCTCATCGATCCACTCCGGGAACAAGTCCTTCCATTCAAACAATTTGGATACCTGCTCGAAATCTACTTTTGTGGCTTTCACCGAGGCACCCCAATCCATCACTCCATCATCTAATTCCATGTTCACCAAACCGATGGACACGTTCCCATGCAATCCTTGGAGGAAACTTGGAGCTTTCCTGATCAGTGCTGCTGTCTTCTTGGTGATCTCTTTTTCCACCTGCAAATTTTGGAATTCGAGTTCTAGTTAGCAGCTTTTCACTGAATGGATATCAGTTGATTATTCTCTGTACTGTTTGCAAGCTTTGTGAAGACTCTGACGAACAAAAGTAATGAATGAGAGAGAGAGAGAGAGAGTTTCGTATTTTTGAGTTCAAATCAGCGAATCTTCTTTTTCTGAGAACAATTAGGAAGGCTATATATTGTCCATCAACTTATTAATTTCATGAGTAAATGAAATGAAACAAATCAGGCGGCAGCAGATTGACCAGAAAATTGGTAAATAATAATAGAATTCGCAAATATTCTTTTATAATTAAAAGACTGCATGCATGTTTACATATCCAATCGTGCAACACATTTTAAATTCTGAATGCTTCTCTTATTAATTCTAAAGGATTATTTCACTCAATATGTATACGAGCCAAAAAAAAAAAAAAGCTCTCTTAGCTTTTGGAAAGTGAGACAACTTGGGATCAGCACTCACCTTACCTTCTTCATGTGGCAATCGCGAAAGGAGCAGTAGCGGACGAGAGAGGCGGAATTCTCATGGCGGAGAATCGATGGTTGGAAGAGGAGAGCGATGTAAGCGACGAGGAAGAAGGCGAGGAAGGCAAGGTTGATCTTGATGACCAGAGCTTTCGACGCGGCGGCCTTCATCACGTCCCCTCCCAAGCCCATCCTCTCAACTGGTGATGGCCCTGGCCACCTTTATTATGTGTACATGCGAGGGGCCCAGGCCTTCTGGTTTTTAACATCTTTCGGTGCTTGTACATTTGTTTATCTGGGAATGGTTGGGATGCGCAGGGAAAGAATAAAATAAGAGGCCCGGCGGAGAGAATTAGGTGTACCCTTGGGCCGGCCACGCACAAATGGGATTGAGGTAAATAATAAGTCTTCTTTCCTTAGCTGTTTGTTTGGGTGCATCTTCCAATCCTTTGGAGGTTTCCTTCTTGCTTTTTTTTGCTCTCATAATGTAGCTGGATTTGCTACAGTCTGTCCCTAGTGAGGCACTGTATTACATCATTGTATTCCAAGCCAAAATAAGGATTACATCGGTATATTAAAGAACGACAGTATTGTAATTTTTCCCTATACAATGTTATACACGTTAATTAGGACTCGAGGAAATAATGTGGTAGATTTAACAAGCAAATTTGTAAGCCATGAAGACTTTCATAAAATAGTGAAGTAGCATTATATCATTATTATAGATCTTTCAAAGTATTATCTCTCTTCGTATGTACATCATAAACTTATCATAACGTTGTTGGCCCCAAAAAAAAGAGTGCTCTTGAGATACTACTTTTGATCCCTAATAAGAGGGAGTCCACATCCTTTAATTAACAAAACTTGCACACTGTTATCTTAATTTTAAAAATTTAGATTTTTGAACTATTGATAGGATTTTATCCTACCCGATCCACCCTAATAGGATGGATTTTATCCGACTCATTTAAGCCTTAGAACGGATATGGATTCTAAATAAAAAATCTAAACTGGATTTAGATTGGTGCAGATAATGACATTCCCAACTTTCAATCCAACTTGATATATTTTTAATCTAAACTCCCCTTCTAAAGTTATAATTATTTTAAAATATATGTACGGCGAGTTTCTTATCCGATTCGATCTAATTCATATTGTCTATCCGATCCGACCTTAGATGGATGTGGGGTTTTAATTAGAGGACAACTACGAGTATTAGTTTATCTGAACTATATTTGATTCATCATTATTCCTATTAAGGATTAATATTTTCATACATTATTATTTTCTGAATAGGAAAAAAAAAAAAAAGAAGGCACAATAGCTTGAAAAATAATGAGCGGTGAATCTGTCCTCAAAATGCATAGGTTGTATATTTTTTTGGGCCATTGGCCCTCCATTTCCCTTGGGAGAAAATGTCTATCTGTAAGGTTAACGTCAAAATACATAGTTCTATCCTTGCCAATTGAAAAGAAAGATGTCTAAATCTCAATACAAGATAATAGCTCTCTCTCTTCTATCAGTTCACATCAATTATCATCCGTCGCTTTTTTTGCCTTCATGCTTGTAATCAGTTGATGACCAATGATTTTATCTATATATGTAAACAAAGATTGCCATTATGAAGTAAATAAAGACGCAAAGATGTATAATACAACGCATGGTTTCATGGAATGTAACGGGACCATGTGCACTCATAATCCTTTCTTAATTATACATGATGGAAGGGTAATCAACTGTTAAAATATTTACAAAAGAAGAGAAAAAGTGGAGAGAAAAGGGGCTTCATGATATTTATTTGAATTTTATTTGATATATCTCAAAGGTTATTTATACTAGTGTACAAACTTCATACTAGAAAAATAATATAACCTAATGCAGATCACACTAATAAAGAAAATTATTGCGTGCTGATATGTGATTCTTAAAATCATGCTAACGCTTCCGTTCAAACTTAGGATGGTGTTGTAGGTACCAATTTGAATTTAAATTTTTTTTATAGAATTAAAAATTATTATTTTCTTGTAGATAAAAATACTATAGAAGAGAAGGTCGATGCTCGAAGAGAAGGCAGATATAGTCAATGATCCTCGCAGACAAAAATATTACAGAATAGAAGACCAATACTTGAAGAAAAAGCAGACGAAAGCCGATGATTCTTATGGACAAAATGCTACAGAAGAGAAGGCCGATGCTCAAAGAGAAGGCGAATACAGTCAATGATCCTCGCAGACAAAAATATCACAGAATAGAATACCAATGCTTGAAGAAAAAGCAGACGAAAGCCGATGATTTTCATGGACAAAAATGCTATAGAAGAGAAGGCTGACATTCAAAGAGAAGGCAAATATAGATCAGTGATCCTCATGGATAATAATATCATAAAAGATAAAGCTGATGCTCAAAGAGAAGACAGTCGAAGACTGATGATTCTCATAAATAAAAACACTACAAAAAAGAAGGAAAAGATCTTAAACTAGATGGTGAAGCAGTAAAAATCCAAATAGAAAAAAATATTTCGAACTGAGCAGTGAAGGAGCCAGAAGAAGAAAAATGCTCAAAGAAAATAAAAAAACTTCAAACTAGATGGCAAAAGAACTAGAGATGGAAAAACATCTAAAAAGAAGAAAAAGTCTTCAAATTAGATGATAAAGGAGCTAAAGGTAGAAAAACATCTAAAAATAAAAAAAAATGTCTCAAACTGAACAGCAAAGGAACTAGAGGTAAAAAAAATGTCAAAAAAAAATAAAAAGATCTCAAATTGGGTGGCGAAGATCTTCATATATTAATTTACCAAAAAATAGATAATCTGTGGATCCACTAGAAATAGAGAATCTACAAAAAAAAATAAAGATTGATAGATCGACAAAAAGGATTTCATGGTTTGTAGATATGGCAACGACAGTCATAGTAAAGATGGAAAAGATAACATCTTCATATTAGATAATCAACGACTTTGATACTATATTAAAATATTTATAAAAAAAGAGAAAATGGACTTCTTTATTTCTGTTTAAATTTTATTTGATATATTTATACTAATGTACAGACTACATACAAATAAAACAATATAGCTCGATATAGATCACACTAATAAAAAAATTTATTATAGACTTATATGTGATTCCTAAAAACATACAGTCATATTAGTAAAGAAAATTATTATGGAATGATACGTGATACCTAAAACTATAGTAACAAAATATATTCTATGGATAAAGTCACCATGGTCATTGGGTTTTCATGCCCATCTAAGTTGGATGCACAGTCCAAATCCGCTGGAGATGTGTGAGAGAGAGAGAGAGAGAGGATGAGCCAACTTTGTGACCACCACGACGTGAGCGCAGCACCTACAACCACCATGCCGGCCTCTTTATTGTGCTAAGTGCTTCATTGGATATCACAACCTACCAAATTTAATTCAATCTTGCCTTTTAGTTAAGAAAGAGGAAGCTTGATAAGCCGCCGCGCAAGCATGTGGGGTAGCATTTGGTGTGCTGTCTCCTTCAAATTGCTACCTGGAATCAACTGGTCCTTGACACATTGACTGTAGATAATCACTACTGCTAAGTACGGCATGAGCCTCTTATCAAAAAAAAAAAAAGTACGGCATGGACCACCATCCTCTCCATCCTTCAATCTTGATCTTGTGAGACGTGTTGAAGACTTTCAATAACGGAGTGGGTGAGAGTTCATCAATCAGGTGGTTGTTTGGTCGATGTTCTCTACCTTGTCGTGGAATGCCTTGATGTGGCTAGTTAATTTGTCACGTAGTCGCCGTGTAGTACAACGGGGAATTGATTCCGGTTAAAGTCCTCCCTCGAGTGGTAGGATGGGTGTAGGATAGAAAGGTAGAGATTAGCCTCTTCTAAAATTTCAAAGGATGGGTTACCACCTCCCATTTCTATCTCATTTTCTTGCCAAAAAAAAAACAAGTGAGATATTCTCCGCCTTTTTTGCCAATTTTGAGTTTAAACTAGAAGGCTTTCTTCCAAGTGTCCAATTCGAGTAATTGTAATGGATGATACTTCTACATTGTTTTGTCAAAAGTAAAAGCTCAAAAAAAAAAGAAACTTCTGCTAGTAGTGGGAAAGTATGAGAAATGTCTACAAAATCAAAAAATTCCTTTTAAGAAATGCCTAAATGAGGAAGCTGTACTTATCTATTTGTAGATAACATATTAGAAGTTTATTGAGACATGCTGACATTGATTTTGCATTGTTATCATATAGGATTGCTGGGTATTATTTCGGCATTAGTGATTGAAAATTGTGACAAACCATCATGGTTAAGGCAGTCATCTAACATTTTTGATCGTAGGAAGCTGAAATATTGTAGCTGCCATGCGTGTGCAGCAGCTGAGTGTAATCCAAAGGCTATCATGCATACAATGCATCTAAAATCACACAATGAGATGCAATTATCACATGGTAGCTATTGGATTGCCAACCAGCTTTGTGATGGCAAGTTGTTGGGATGCAAATCATCATCCACTACCAAAAATTTGGAGTCACTATCATAAAAACTAGAGACTTATCAAGTTCTAACCCATGCTTAGGTGAAGTGTTTTCGTCCAAGTCTAGTATGCTTTCATACTATCTTGATATGATCCTATGGGGTCCTTTTGCTTGTGAAATACAAACCATAAAATGGGGTTGTCTCTTTTGTTTCTCAATAAAAGGAGGATTGCTTGTTGCAACGACACCCTTCCATGGTTGGTCTTTAAGAGGGACAGACGAACAGAACTAGATGCAGTTGGGCAAACAAGCACGGAAAGTGGCCACATTGGAATGGCTTTTCCAAGGTTGTAACTGGGGCTTTGTCCCTCTCCCATACCCAAAAAGGAAAAAACTGAGCACCCAAAGGCATCACTCAACCTCCATGGGATACTCTAGCCTTGCTTGAAACAGCATTTCCTTCATGTATAACATACGTCAACGATCATAGAGCGGCGCAAAGTTGCGCCTCGCATAGCCTCTGGTCATGAAACGCACGTAGCAACCACTGAGTTATAAATGACAAGGAAAATGCGGACTGTTTAACAAATGCATGTTACTCAAAAGATGGTGGAGATATTATACTGAACATCTACATCCACACCACCAATCCAAAGATAAGTGTCCATGAGTTGCTGAAGACTCAAAATCTCTATAACCTGTTTCGCAGGCGACTCAACACCCATGCAATGAATGAACTTCAGCAGCTCCGGCGCCTCCTCAATTCAATCAATCTGACAGGGGCAGCTGACATGGTCATTTGGAAATAGAGTAGCAACAAAAAGTTCGAAATCAGTAAATACTACACCTTCCTTAGTTATGGGGTATTACTCTCAGGCTTCGCCAAGATAAACCGGAGAATGCCAATGCCAACCCGGATCAAAGTTTTCAACTAGCCGGTCTTCAACAATAAGATCCTCACTGCTTTCAACCTCAAAAAATGGAATTTTCCAGTTCCATCACACTGTGTTCTCTGTTATTTGGAAGAGGAAAGCAGAGATCGCCTCTTCCTCACATGCAAATACTCCAAGCATACATGGCTACAACTCACACCAAAGCTTTCCTTAATGCCCCCACCTCGCACCATTGAAGAGCTCTAGAGTAATTGGAGGGATAGACTGCCACAAAACATACCGAAGCCCGCATGGGATTGCATCGCTACGGCTAACGTATGGAGCATTTGGAAGGAGAGAAACAATAGGATCTTCAAATTCATAGCTAACTCTCCTCTCAAAATTCTGGAGACGATCTTTTCAGCTTCCAGAGATTGGCTAGCTCAAGCAAAATTTAACAGCAACACTCATTTCATCAATTTGCTGGAAAATCTGAAATGAAGAAATAACAGTGCCTGTGCAAACTTATTTTTGGTTCTTGCACTCTCAAACCTGTAAAGCTAAAAAATTAACTTCTGAAATCCTGCTAAACCTTGTTACTGATAGCCTTCAAAATGGATGAGAATCAAAGATTCTCGCCCCATATAAACTGATAACCATAATCTTGAATACCTGTACACCTGTAAACCTGAATTGCTGAAACTCTGAACACCTGTAAACCTGTTAACAGCAGACTTTGAACAGGTTTCTGAAAAACCTGTTACTGGCAGCCTCTACCTCTTAGACTAGAGCTTTTTTGGATGCAAGCGCTTAATCCATCCTCCTCATTGTAAATATTCAATCACTAATAAAATCAAGGATGGTATCACCTCCCATTTCATCAAAAAAATAAATAAATAAATAAATAATAAATAAAGAAAAAGACAAGGAAAATGCAGGACAACACAGCTACACAAGCGTGCAAATGCATCAAGCCTTAAAACGTTGCCAAGAAAATGGACATCTGCCTCTCATGTAGCCAAAAAAAAAAAAAAATGTGGCATATGTGCACAAGGATATAAACATGAGGAATTTACATCAAATTACACTGTTATATCAAATGATTGGAATTTGTGATGATACATAGACATTACATACCAGTGAGAGACAAATGGACCTGGAGATCAGTGATAGACATTACATAGCAGCAGAAGCAGCAAGATGTGACTCATCAGGAATCTTGTTTTGGGTTTTTATGTAGATGTATGATGTCAATTATGTTTTGAGACGGTAGATTTTATGTAACTGTGTTTAATCTTTGAAATGATAGTGAGAGGCTGAGAACCATATCTTAGTAGCTTTTTGGTTGTACATACATACATACATACGGGATCCTAACATATCAGCTATGTCCGCACCTTTCCTACTGCTTTCCAAATTCCAATTATCATTCTCCATTTGATCTTCATATTCCTATCATCTCTCATCATTCCTTTTTTGAAGGTAAATTGGAGGAGTAACGGCTTCCCCCAAAAGAGTTGATTGTTTTAAGAGTACCATCTCATATCATTCTTAGACAGGGCAGATTCAACAACATCATCCTGGGGTCCTAAATCCACAGCAGCTTATTCTCAATCATTTGCGTTAAAACCATAACCGGAAAAATCAACTTAGCCAATTCTTCATGAAAAACTGATGATCATTTAAGAAAAGATACCACCGCTTACCTAGAATCATAAAACGCCCAACCAGATAAGTTAAGAACATGGACTTACAAGCTCCCAACCTTCCTGTACATCATCCAATCCAGAAGAGATTCCTAATCTGAGGCAAGACCGCGAGCAATAATTTTGCATCATCATCTTTGTCAGGACCTTCCCATGACCTTCAACAACAGTATGGTCCCAGGATTGCGAATGGTGCTAAAGAAGCAGCCATTTTACCAGGGACCGATGTTTCCATTAGAACACATTTACTACAGGGCACATTCAATCATCTTCCAGCTAATCCTGGCATTGGCATCTTCAATGCATGGAGCCTCCCTGGCCCTCTACTGTTTTGTAGGATATGAAGCACGAGAAATTCTTTATACGCTTGCAGTGTAGAAAATCCGACGTATAGTACACCGCTTCCTGCGATTGGATCACGTAGCCACCACTTCCCGACGCACATCTAATGCCTGCATGTTGGTGTTTTCATTTAAATTTTTGTATGATGAAAATACCCTTCATGACTTTCTGATACTTTGTATGACTTTCTGTCATATAACTTCGTGTAAATATATATGACTTCCTGTGAACATATATATGACTTCCTGTGCTTTCCTGTGAACATATATGACTTTCTGTGAACATATATATATATGTTCATAGAAAATTTTCACAGGAAGTCATATATGTTCACAGAAAGTCATATATATTCGCAGGAAGTCATATATGTTCATAGAAAGTCATATATATTCACAGGAAGTCACAGAAAGTCATATATATTCACAGGAAATCATATATATTCATAAAAAATCACTCACAGAAAGTCATACAAAATATCAGAAAGTCATAAAGGACTTTTTGTAAAGAGATATCAGAATTTTGGGCAGGAGTATTTCCGTCATATAAAATTTTTAAACGAAAATACCAACCTACAGGCATTAAATATGCATCGGAAAGCGGTAGCTACGTAATTCAATCGGAGGAAGCGGTGCACTCCACGTTGGATTTTCTACACCATTTGCGGTGCACAAAGAATTACTCTATGAAGCACATCTCGAGCTAAAAATGATAAATAATGCACGTTAAGGGCCCACCCTGTACCACAAAGAGCAGAGAACTACCTAAAAGCAATTGAACCTACAAAGTTTAGGCCACGATTCTCCAGACATACATAGATTTCATACAGAATATCAGCCAAGGCAGCATAAAATAAAGCATGAATCTGGATAAGTATATGCTTTGTTAAACAGAAAATTGAACAGCACAGCTTTCTGGCAAGAGATTATCGAGAATATCAATATTTTACTCCAACGGGAAGCATAATCTAAATTAGGAATAACATAACGAGAACACTATGATCATTCTTGTAAAATAAATGACAATCAAGGTGAAAATGTATCAACTCGCCCTTAATTATTGTTAAAAATCATTTGAGTAAGCACAATTATTATCTGCTGGAGTATCTCGGAGAAACCGCACTCGTTTTTCCTTCTTTTGTTTTAACGTCCATTAGAAGTATGCTCAAATTCGCATACAAAAATATTTCCCAAGACTGTAACAGCACTACCAGACCTAAATCCTAATGATTCAAAACTATCATTGTCTGACCATGTTTAAACTGGTGGGGTCTTCCATGTTGCAGCCAACAGATCACCATCTCTAGTAAATTCTACAAATGAATCCTTCCCTAGATGCCAATGACAGTAATATCTTCATAAGATTTCAGAGATCTGCATCATGATCTGCAGCATGTCAGTCAAACTCCATAGATGATCAACAGTACAAATATAACATCAAACTCACATTTATGGGCATCTCCGCAATGACAAGACCACTGCTTTCCTCAAGTCCTTTCAGGGCCACCACTTCACCTCCAACAACCATGTTTATCACAATTCCATCTGCAGCACATCACCATATAATCATTACTATGAATCTGGGTAGCATATCTCGAAGTAAAAGTGGATCGTAAAAGAGAACCTGCTGCTAAACAAGTTGACATGCGCCTCAAGTATGTTTCCTGAAAGCAAATTATAACATCAATATAAGGTCCCATTTACTTGGTGAGATTGAGAAATTATGTATTTACAATGAAATACCAATTGAGGACAAGTGCATCTCAGAACTGCTGACCATCCTGCTTGAACCTATTGCCTCGCTATGACTATATTCAGGGAACAAATTTAAGATACAACTGTTAAGACAAATCATGACGTCTAACAAATTGCACTTCCCAAACAGAACCTCCCATTCTGTACCTAGTTCTAGATCAAGCTAGACCTCTTTTTAATGAACTCCACCAACCTCACCAAGGAATTGACCAAGCAATGAGTATCATGAAAAACTTTGACTTGAAAAGTTAAACAGGTGTTGGAGTTTAAAGATGTTTCATTGGGCAAGGTGAGTTTGAAGGTTTCCAGTTGCTGAGATGGTGGCATATTATGTATATACCACAAACAAGTCAGAAAGTTATGAAGCTCATAGCATCCAAAAGAGAGCAAATTCATACTCTTCTCCCGAGTAGGTGTAATATTGCTGCAGATGGCAACCTTACAAAAATATAAGAATCCAACTTTTGATGAAGATAACATATGTTGATAAGAAGCAGCCCTTCACGCAATTAGTGTCATATACATTTAATGATATAGGTAAATTCTAAAACATGATAGTTGATGGGGAAGGAGGAGATAATTGTCTCTAAATAGCATACAAAGAAGCTTGATTTCAAAACAGAAGAGTAAGCAATATATTAACAGCTGGAAATCATGTTGCTAAACATCGACACCTTTATTATGTTCATTTGAAAGCTTAAAGCTGTGATGTGGCCTCTTTTACACCCATAAAAGAAGGAACAACCTCTAGCTTTGCAAGACAGCTGAAGTGCAAAACAAAAAATAAGGAAGAAATTCACATGATGCATAACAATCACATATGTTACTAAATACTAACACTTCTTCCACCTTTTTTTTTTTCTGATGAAAAATTACACTAACACTATCTGAACCTGAAAAGCTAACAAAATGGAAAGACATCGTGCAGATCTTGTCTTCCTTCACTGCTACTCTTCTTCATCAAGTATCTGGGGTCCATATCTAGGTCCAAAAAGTTTGAAGTGGCAAGTGAAGAGAACGATCCCAAAGATCACATGTAGTTCCATGTAAAAAATGACACCAAAGACTGATAGCTCCATGTTGAAGATATGTTTATTTCATCAGCAGAGTCCAGGTAACATGTAATCAACATACATAAAGGCATGCTCACAAAATCAGAAGCAAAACAAGTTTCCTAAATTTTGATCTCCTATCAAGGGCTGTTTGGGTTAATCCCGCAGTATCCAGCCGGATGGGCTAGAGAGAGGCCTTTTTCTTAATCCCGTGGTAATCAGGCTCCGCAACCCCCTGCTGTCTATCAAGATTTGCCTTGACTCTCAAGATCTTCAAATATGATCATGAGATTCTCTATCAATCGTACCCAAGGGCATTTTAAGACATTTTAAATTTTCTTAAGTGTCAGACCTTAGTATCGCTCCTAGTCCAAGGTTTATATTAGAGGCTTACCCATACCTTTTAGGATTACCACAATATGATAAATTTTTCTAAATCAACCAAGACCACAATGTCAAATTTGGAAACGGTTAAGAAAAATGGACAAGTAATTGCAATATATGACAATGCATGGTGACTTAAGTAAACAATCACTACATCAACTCTAAGGTTTTATGATGGTACCAGCAATTTAGGCTCTTATACCATAAAATTTTGAAAAGCAACAGGAAAGTAAATGTTATTCTCACTAACACTAAAGCGAATATATAAGATTACAAGATAGACATCCAGATCAGCATGTCATCTTAGAAGAGGTCCACCATGTGTACACTGTATACATACATTCATTCCACATAAGCAAATATTAAAGAATACAATAATGGACAGGATAGCAAATGCGTAAATCTTGTGGAATACACAAGATAAAGACTTTATTGATCCTAACAATCACAAATTTCTAGAAAAGCAAAACTACATATATCAGCTTGAAGTCTTAAAATCTATCGATCCTTTCATGGAGTTGAGTGATGAAAAAGGAAACAACACCTGAATGTGTACGGGTTTATAAAGTACATGTAGCATCTCCACTTAAATCATCTACATTGACTAGACAATAATTTTATGTGCCAGCAGATTGAATTAATCAGATCTTGGTGCTTCAACCAAACTAAAACTGTCAGGTTGTGCCTGATCTTAGCTTCAGCCAACCTTATATAAACAGTATTTCTTGAGATTTCTTAGCAATCTTCGGATACATTCAGCATAGGAGCCTATTCTTCCCTAGATGTTACTACTAAAATATTCTTTTAATAGTATCCCATGCTTAGAATTGCCACATACAGTTAAAAAGTTACAAATAATTATCTATCAAAGCAATAGAAAATAAAATATGAAACAAAAATAGATTTTTGCCAAAATATACATCAACGGTTGCATTAGAATAGGATAAATCAATTGCAATCTGATTCAATGTTGAACCATGAGAAATTTCAAACCACAATTAGATGAGAGTGAGCAAAAAAAAAAAAAAAAAAAGAGGAAAGAATATTTGAGTTATCAAGTACAGGACGTACCTTTTTTGTTGGTAACTCATAGTTTATTAATATACGAGCTAAAAGAGGTGCCTCTCCTGAAGCAACAAGTGGCAGGCAGGCATCTGTTACAACTATCATGCATGACTTGTGAGCCACATTTCCACATTCAAGGCCATCACCAGGACGTGCATTATTGATTTGACTCCATTCTGCTGTTGAGTGACGGAACTTTTCTAGTACCAGTGCACGTTTGGATTCAGCCAGGTCACTGTACTGCACAAAAAGGGATAAATGTAAACTATATACTAAAAGAGTAGTTAAAATGTAGAAATAGCAAAGAGTGGGTCACTAAAAGAGGACACTTTTGGGTGAAATCAAAGGTATATATAAAACATGATGAACAAAGGCAGTTTAATTGGACAATTCCAGCTTCAAGCTGAAGTACCAGGCTATCAATAACAAAATTATAATGGACATACAGTATTATTTAATGGAAGCCAGTATACTAGAGTGACTTTGATTCGACAAAATATGAAAACTAACTAGTTTTTGCCTCTTCCGGTTTAAAGGTAGTCTTGAAACAAGCCAACAAAAAGCCAACCTAATTGGGACAAGGTTTGATGGCTATGGCTCTGGATTGGAACAAGGAAACAAATCCAAGTTTTCAATAATCTCTAGATGATGATTTGAAGATTGACTGCAGAAAAAATAAGAAACAGATGCAAATGAAATTATTGTAGGCCGAGGGAATCACACAAGAGAATAGTTACTGAGCAAGAAGATAGCTTGATATGCAGGGTATTTGCATATTAGAAGTATTTTAACATCAGCAGGGGTATTTCATTCAGGTGATTGCTCCAAATCCAGAAATGGAATCACCATGTTCTTCCGGCTTAGGCATTATAATAATGACTATGTTGTTTATGTTAGTCACTTATAGCAATCTTATGATTGCTAAATATTTGATGAGAAGAAAAGATGATAGACTTCCATGTCCACTAAGCAAGAAATGCAGCTAACAATATCATCTCCTTGCTAAAGGTCAAGCCTGCAGAAGCTGAGAGTTAATATGAGTATTAAGTCCTGGCCCTTGTATTCAGGGAAAAGTGTATTGCACATATGCAACTGAATATAGAAGAATCTTCACGTTCACAGGGATTCATGTAGAAAAGTGAGGCAGTAATTCTTGCTGACCTGACATTAATTGGTTGAGAAGTTAATGCAGGCTGATGGTCTCAATGCCATTAGCAGGTTAGCCCACAACAAATGCTAGTACAGTGGCGATGGTGGAGGCCAATTTATTGAATGATATGCCCCACACAGGTTCTGAGCATATTGGTAATTAGAAAAATACATATACAATGAAGGGACAAGAATAAGAAATGTTAGAAAGAAATTAAGAAAAGTTGAGAAAAAATTGTCTGAAAAATAGATAACTCTACATAAGGTGCATCTTTTACTATAACCAGAACCAAGCAAATCTAACATCATTAATTGGATCGCATGGATTTGTTATTGTTATGTTTATAGAAGCATTCTGAATTCTAGAATATGCAAATCATTTCTAAATGAACATTCTTTCTTCTAATTTTCCTTCCTCTCCTACCATTCTTTTCTATCCTTCTGTTCTCATTTGGCTGTTGGTTGTAAATAACAACACGAACAATAATAATAAAAGCACATACCGCTTTGAATCCAGAAGGCTCTTTCAGATGAGACTTTAGCAGACCTAATAAGTTGAAACCAGTTTGTAACTCATCTGTATCAGCCCATACTAGCACATACATTGGTTTACAGGCTGGTTTTGCTAGTATAGGTTGATGCATGCCAATTCTCCAAATAGCAGTTCACAAGGAATACCCAGACAGAGGCCAATTCAACTGGCAATGGACTGGTACATATGAGCTCTCCCAGTGTACCTGCCAGGTACCAGTTCATTGGGAACCATTGGACCTGCAGGCATGAACCACCACCAGCCAGCATTTGAATCCATGTTGTAGACTCAAAGTACTAGCATCAGCAGGCAATCCATGATGATGGCTCAAACTACACCATGTTAGCAGGGAAAGAAATCTCTTACCTTAACCAGCCATCTGTTTCCCAGAAAGAACAGAATGAAACATTTGTCTAAACCAAGAAGCCTTATCCGATCTACCTAAAATATTTTCAGTCCTTACCTTCAGTCAACTATTAGAGCTCATCTACTACTTTAGGATGACAAATTAGCAGAATATAAATGCGAGAAAGAGACAGGAGAATTGCATCCTTGTAAAATATGATGCAATGGATAAATCACATAGCCAATGTGTTTAAGATAATGCTGGTGCAAATCAACAATTACCTAACCTATATACCTGACCTTCCTCATCCAACAAATGGGCTCATATGACTCCTACATTTGCACATATTTCGGCTTCTCACTTCCCTTCTCCACTCTAAGGGTGGTCTATAGTCTTTTGAACTTTGTTTGCCTCCATTTTCAATAATCTTTTGGAAAGTCTATAAGTCAACCATGAATCAAATTTCTCAATAAGTCCTTTGGAAAACCACAAAAAATTATTTTGCTATTTACAGTAAAGTGAGCCTTCCAGGTTTTTATTCTACTGCCTATGTGGCATGAGAAATAAAAAGCAGATACTCTTTATATTTAGTATCAGCATTCTGATGTCCTCATCAGCATATCAAAAGGTTAATGATTGTTCCTTTAAAGTTGGGTGACACCAAAACAAAAGATTAGCTCGGTTTCATTACTTGCTTCCACGACTAACAAGCCTAATGATTCCACCGTCCTAGGTTGCGTGGTTCCCTAGTTCTTGATTGCATAAAGCATTCAACAGATGAATGTATACAGTATACACACTCAACACACAAAGAAAAGAGGCGAGCATCTCTCAAGTTGCACTTCCTTTCCCAGCCACAAATATGTAGAACATTTGCACAACCTAATTCCACATGCCCTTCTGTATATGCATGAAGGAATTGACTGGGAAAAAACTAAATTACATTACCACGGAGTGATAGGATAATTTTGGTAACAAAAACCTGCAAGTTCTAAATTTTTCAAGTTCCCCAGGTACGTCATTATACAAACACAAGGGGTCAAAGAATAAAACTGATGTTTTCTATGGGTTCCATCTATGAAGTTCAAAGATAAGGTCAATATGACACCAGCATATATAATGCAAGTTGTTTTCTGCAATCCATGATCGAGCAACCTATCCACCAATTTCTAAACTAGCCAGCTGCAATTAGCCTGCTAAAGTCCAGTCATCCATTGGACTACCCTTTCATCCTCAGACAGGATCAACACCTCACTAAACTTGGAGCACCACAAAACAAAAAGTTGATCCCTTGTACTTTGCTTTATGACAAGCATAGTGAGAGTAGGGTTCGGATTTCAGTTACAGAACAAATGAAAAACAGCCAATTCAAATATTGGTTTTCATCAGGTCTTGGTGTTCTATTTTTTTGCATCTTTTACAAAGCTCACTAACCCAGCTAAGTTGGATAAAAGTGTCCAAATACAACTCTGGCCTTGCACTGGTTTTTCCACATTTATTATTCTCATAATGTTCTCATTCAATGACTGACATTACTGATAGTATCCACTATGAATCACCTTGATCTTTTTTTTGTGTTCCAAAAATAACATGCACCCGTGATAGTATCCACCTTGAATCACTTTAATCTTTTTCTCCAAAAATAACACGCACCCATGATGGTATCAACTTTGAATCACTTTAATCTATTTGCGTTCCAAAAATAACATGCAGACAAGCTAGGTCATCCATAGTGTGCCCAACTGTCCAACAAATCAGAAAAGTCATGGTAAATTTCATAATCGGCACTCCTACATTGTTTTGCCACCTTGGTTTTGCATATCCACAAGATTATTAAATGTTGTTTCTTTCTCTCAGAAGGTCCTCAAAAATTTCATACTCTCGGCTACTTACAAAATTATTTAACAATTAACAGCCATATCAGAGTTGGTATAGTTTTTACCATCGAAATCTACATAATTCTACAGTTTCTTTTCATAAATAAGATGATTGACATTCTTACAACAAATAACAACAATAACTATGATATTAAAGAAATCCCAAGGATCAAACGACTCCTATTCTCAAGTTAGACAAGTGTGACGCTTTCATTTTGCTGAGAGCGAAGGACATAAAAGAAGAACCTAACTTTGGAAAAAGGCTAGTCAGCGAAAGAATCAAACACCACCCGGAGTCACTCCCACACAAAGAGTTCACAAGCCTTCCTTCAACCTATAAAACACCCCCAAGATCCAACATTTATCCCTAAAAAAATAACATAATTGAGCACATAGAAAGAGAGTAGTCAAAGCTACCCACCAGGGAGGAAAGCGAGATGTAGGAAAGGTTGGAGACCGAGGCGCAGACGGCGTCCAGCTCGTCTCGCGAGCTGCAGCATATCACCATCGGCAGCGACGGGCGCCGTCCCGCCACCCCCAGCAGATCCACTAGCGTCTCCTACAATCAAAATTCACTCCCCTTCTTTCAGTCAATTTGATCAATATCGTAACTATGACCAAGAACTTGGCGAAAGTTACCATCTTGAACTGAAGCCGATCGACAGCGACATAGTAATGGCGCCCAGGGCTGTTAATTTTGTACACAGAATCAGTAAAATAGAGACAGCATAGGGAGGGAGGGGGACCGGGGGGGGGGGGGAGGGGGAGAGAGAGAGAGAGAGAGACCTGAAATGGGAGGAAGACGAGGGAGGAGATGGAGAGGGAAGCGCTTCCGGGAGGTCGGTCGCCGTTCCCCTCATGGCTCGTCGCCCTCGCCTTGCACAAAGAGAAGCCGGCGGGGCTTTGCAAGGAGATTATATTCCTCGCCGCGGTAACCAGGGCCGTCGGCCTTGAAAGCTAATCATACATCAAGTTAAAGGGCTCGGTTGTGTGATCAAACCCTGGAGCCCAGGCACACCAGGATTGGATCTACTTGGCCAGGACCTTCTTTTTATATTGTTTTTTTCTTTTAATTTCCCCTTGTCGGTAGTAAGGCTCAAAGGTAATTTTAACAATTTTTTTTTTGGTAAAGAATGTAAACAAATTTTTCTCAGTGATAATGCTAACCTGAACTACATGATTTTTGACAAAGGCAAGGTTCAATCATAAGTTTAGGATGCATCAACAAGAGATTTTACCATAGGCTGGCGGCCCTTCTTATGTTATTTGTTATGTGAAGCAACTTTGCTGGTTGAGATTGCAGAATTTTAGGGTTCAATGATCTGAAAATAAAAGCTTGATGTTGGTATTCATTATTATGGATTCCCTGACTTTAGGTTGTCTAGGGCAATAAAGAGCTGATCAGTAGCTTAGGATTGGATGAATGTATCAATTAATATAATGTTGATATTTCCCGTTCTCAAATTTAGTTACCACTATAGGTTTTATGTGTTCTAGTTTAAGAACTAACCACTTTATGTGACATATATTTAAACCACTTTATGTGACATATATTTAAACCTTCTATTTTAAGCAAATTATTGTTGTTATAATTAGACTTGATGTATTTTTTTTCTTTTTAGTTTATCACATTTTAGTTTAATGGTTGAAATCCCTATTATTAAATTAATGTTTTAAATTAAATCTAGACTTTTTAAGGTTTCATGTCATTATGGCATTTATGCGGAAAGGTGAGACATTCCAGCATTTTGAAAATTGAGAACAATTTGAGAGCTAGGACAGAACAAGCCCAATTAGATAGGACCAAGGTCATTGCTATGCAACACTCAATGACTTTTACCAACTCTAACAGTTAGCCCTAACTTTTTACTAACTGTCGTCTGGTTCTATAATTCTTTTCCTCGTAGATAGAGGAATTCAAGTCCAAGTTGGTCTTTTATATCCACGAAACATCCCTATCGTCACTTATGGCCCCTTATGTGTGTTCTTTAAATTTGACAAAGAAATAAAATACATCCCCCTTCGAAATTTGACCATCATGATAAATTCATGTTAAACCAAAGTTTTTTCTTTCATTCTTTTTTGTGCTGCTTGTTATTAACCTACGTTTGGACTATATATTCCATGATCAACTAAATGCCTGTTGTTTGATAATTCATCCAGGACTATGTTGTCGGACAAGCTCTTAATCTACAACCTTTCCACTAGTTCTATAATTTCATTCATTACGCTGCTCAAGTCCTTGGATGTAGCGATGACATTTATCAGTACAGGTCTGTATTGCAGAAAAGTCTGTCAGTATGGTGGCATGATATCCATGTCCAAAGTAGAACTCCATAATGATCAGAAATCAAATAGTTATTGCATTCAGAGCTGGAACTTGAACCTGACCGAACAGCTAATTGATCATTTTTTCTATATCAGAGCTTGGCATTTACATGCAAGTTAACAAGCTATCAGACCCCAGTTTCAGACACTAAAGACCAACCATCACCGGAGGCTTGCCAATCACCCCCAGTGCAAAGTCTCAAATCTTTGCCGGTGCTTGTTTTCTTCGCATCAGCAATTCCTCTGCCGGTGGTAGGTGGCTTTAAAGTATCTGTGCTATTCCTGACAAACCAAGAGCAGCAGCATGAAATCATGATACACAACATCAATCACATTCCAAAGACATATATTAGACCTCTAATAAAAGCAATATACAGATCATTAAGTACAATCTTGGTTCAAGCAAAACTCAATGGAGGGGCATTGCCAGAATAATGGCCTTGAAAGAGTCCCAGGCCATGGGACTTTTTTATGTGTCACTGCAGTATTTTGATACGGTTCTGTGAGAAAGATTCAAGATCAAACGACACTTTAATGAAAGTATACAACAATTACTAATGGACTAAGGAGATTGCACATTATTGCCGATATCATCTCTCTGTTATCAAAATGACTATATATATGCACGTTATTTACCATGCAGTGCTCAAATAAGTTGCTATTTTAGACTTCAATCATATCAAAATTCATCATACTCATTGACCTGGTCCCCAAAAGTCTATACAAATAAATTACAAATTTGCATCACATCAGCTTATTAAAAGAAAATTATCTTATTATACATGTACAACAAAGATGAATGAGAATTTGCAGATACAAAGTGAGCTATTGAGCACTTTTTCCGGCGAGGGACATGACAATTCGAGGAAGAAGAGATTTTTTCTTCTTCCTTACCTTGGACCCTGGCATAGCATTCTCTGGGCTATCATCTGATATGTATAACTTCGGATTGGACATGGGATGGACAAGAACATCAGCTTCTTCCTTACTAAAGCTTTTTGGTTCACCATGCACAAAAGCTCTGGGGGGGCTCCTCGAAAGATTAACAGCACCTTTGGCAGCATCACTAGCTCTCCTTCGCTGTTCATGTTCGGCTCTCCATTTCCTCAATTCCTGTTCCACAGCCAGTTTCCCTCTGTTGGCCTTCTCAGCCTTCTCCATTGCAACTCTCTTTGCTTGCTTCCTTTCACCCATCATCCTATATGCTTCCTCCAGCTTTGCTAAATTCCTTGACTCAGACTCCTTAGCCACCTCAATTTGTGCAATGGCAGCTGTCACACTCTCATGGGCAAGCTCCTCAGCTTCATGAGCTCTGCTAGTAAGAATGAAGTATTCATCCAATGCGAGAATCACTCCGCTAGATGAGTCATCACTCCCAACACCTGCAGCCTGCTCACTCTCTTGCAATGCTTGGACTGCTGTAAGTGCCAGCCTCTCTGATGCTCTAGCTGCCTCTGTTTCCTTCAAAGCCGCATTCAATCTGTTCTCTGTGGTGCTTGCGCGAGCCTTGGCTTGTTCTGCTTCTTCCTTGACCTTTCTTAGCTCTTCTCCTGCCAATTGAGCAACTGACTTAGCATGATCCGCTTCCTGAGCTGCTTGCTGCAGCCACTTGGGTAACTCCACCATCTTCTCTCTGGTTTGTTTCTCCTTCATCCGAATTATTTCTATTTCTTGTTTTGTTCCATCGAGCTCAGCTTCAAGTGAAGACACTGCTATAGATGCCATCCCCTCCCTCTGTTGCAAGTTGGTGAGGGCTGCTTTTTCTTTTTCAAGCTCTGACTTGAGGAATGAAGCCGCAACTCTTAAACAATTAACCTCATCCTTGGCTTTCTCAATATTCGCATTCGCTTCCTCAAGCTCCTTTCTTGTAGAAGTTAATGCTTCTTGAGTGGATCTCCCAACGTTCATTGTTTCTTCTGCATGATCTGTCAGTTTCTCTTCCTCTATTCCCTTGGACTCTTGGTTTAGCTTTACTTCCATATAAGCTGCTAGTTCAGCCTTGAGATTGAGAAAGAGAGTTGATGCTGAATCTAATTTTGACTTGAGATCCTTTGCCAACAAAAGCTGTTCATTTAGCTGTTGCACCTCCAATTCAGCTTGCTTCAATTCTTTCTCCCAAGTAAGACAATCTTGTTCTCTTGCCAAGGCCACACCAATTCTATGTTCTTCTGCTTCGAGATGTGCAGCATGAGCCGATTCTAATGATTCCTTTGTTGCTATCAGTTCTAGAGTCAGTTCCTCAACAGCCTTCTCAATCACCTTGGATGCAGAAACAGCCTCTTGAGCCTCTTTGATTGCCATGTCCCTGTCATTAATTAGTGTAATAAACTCTTCTTGCAGTGTTTTCAACTCCAATTTCACGGACTTCAATCCTGCAACTGCTGCTTCATGCCTTGCTTTGGCAACCTCTATTTGTGCCTTGGCTGCAACACTAGCTCCATCAGCAATTCCTTGCTCCATTTCTTTGACCCTGAGTCGGGATAGTTCCAAGTCCTGTCTTGCCTGAGCCTCTTCAGTTTGCACCTTTTCCAGGTTCAGCTTTAGTTCTTCTACAAGTCTCTTAGTGCTGTCTAGCTCCTTCAGTACTTGTGCTTTAGCCTCTTCCGCAACTTCCGATTGCTTTTTGTAATGTGGAATTTCTTCTTGTACCTTCTCAAGCTCCACTTGGACATGTTTGCATCGCTGCATTAACCAAATCAATAAATTTAGACTTGAGATGCCATGAGAACTTATAAGAATTGGAGAAAACATCTGAAGTTATGAATACAGATTCTTTCGAAGCAATATTAGAAGTTCACATTCTAGGTTGTAGGAGAAAGATTCTTGTTTTGAAAACTGTAAGCCAAGCCAGGAATAAAGAGACCAAATGGAAGTCGTCATGAAATATAAACCTTTTATCAAAAGCTAAAAAGATCTTCAAAGCTTTCATGAAATCCAAATTAGGAGTATTGATGAAATGTAAGGATAATACAATTTTTGAAAAAGGTATTACATAATATTCTTTTCTTCCATTTGAATTCATAGTACATTGGGTAGCTTCCACCTGCACGAAAAGCACAATGGTAACTCAAACGTGCTTTGGCTCTTAAAGGCAACAGTAACCTTGGCAAAAAAAGGAAAAGGAAATAACATGGAAGAAAATGTGAAGAAACATATGACCACGTAGAGCATAAAGGATGCAGAGCATATATGCTTCTTAGAAAGGAGGAATAAGTCTTCAAAGAGGATCTGTATTACCTCTAAAGTCTCTGCTTTGTGAGCTTTCCAATCAACAATTCCTCCAAACTTGGCGACAGCCTCCTTGACAGATTCAAAAGGTGCTGCGGTGTCGACAAGGCCTCTGTTTGCATATTCATGTTTTACATGTTTAGAAGAATTAGCTGATTCTGGTATCTTGTGTGTACTTCCAATCTCCACATGGTGACCAAGCATATCATGCAACACATGAGGCCTGTCTTTTGTCTTTTCCATTTCAACAGAGGGAGGAGAATAATTGTTGTTCTGAGCATCATGGTTTGTCTCTTCTATCCTTTTTATTTCAATAGTGGCAGTCGAATCATGGCTGATCTGAATATCATGGGGCATCTCTTTTGTATTTTCTATTGCAACAGTGGCAGTAGAATCATGACTGGCTTGAACATCGTGGGGAGTCTTGGAATCATGACTGACCTGAACATCAGGGGGCATCTCTTGAGTATTTGTTATTTCAATAGTTGCAGTAGAATCATGGTTGTTCTGCACATCATGGGGAGTCTTGGAATCATGACTGACCTGAACATCAGGGGGCATCTCTTGAGTATTTGTTATTTCAATAGTTGCAGTAGAATCATGGTTGTTCTGCACATCATTGCACATTTCTTCTGTCTTTTTTATTTCAACTGTGGCACTAGAGTCAAGACTGTTCTGAACATCGCCAACTCTATCAGAAATCCTATCTTCAAGCTGATGCGGTATATCTTCCAGTTCTCCCAACATATCCAATGAATGAGGAGCTGGATGATTAAGCACTTCTGACAACACAACTGCAGCACCATAGCCAGTAGCCCCTGATACATTTGACTTCTCCAATGAATTTGGTGTATTTTGATCCAATGATAAGCAGTTAGGAACATCTTGCTGAACTAGCATCTCAGGATCCTTTACGATCATTCTCTGCTGGTGATCAGTGTCGGCTTTTTCATCAATCACTGGGGCAGTCAGGGACTGCAGGGAAGTTGGCAGACATGCTGGTGAAGGCAACAATGTGGTCAGAGAGGATTCTCCATAGTGATTGTCTTCATTGCCCTTAGATTCTTCCATCAGACAATTGGTAGGTTCTTAACTTCAATACCCTCTCTCTAAAAAAGAAAAGAAAAGACAGCGAAATTTCATAGAGTGAGTAGTGTATCATACAACCCTCAAACTATAGTCCACTTCCAGAAAAAGGTAAAGATGATTCAACAAACAAAAAAAAAAAAGAAAAGAAAAAGAAAAAGAAAGAAAGAAAGAAAGAAAGAAAGAAATTCACCCATCCATATACATAGACAAACACTCTGTATGCTGATACTAAGGTCATACACAATCCATTACAGCATTTACAATCAGAGCCCACTTAATGTTTCAATATATTTGCTTTACCTAATCTTTTTTTTTATACTAACATTATTCACAGATTGTAAAGGTCCTTTAAAATTCATTTACATCATAAATTGCTATCCATCAGATGATACATGTTAGAACGAAATTCAATTATCCAGAAAATATCTTATCGCGATTACCACAAACCTTGATGACTCAGATTGTCAGATGAACATCTAGTGCATCTCACAGAGTAAAGAACAACTTTTTAGATAAAAGATAAGTGCCCATCCTAGTTCAACTGTGTGTACAGTGCCCCTATACCACGGTCTGATACAGGCAGGGTTGGCAATGGGTCGTGTCAGATTGGGCTTGGGTCAGGATGCACTTTGTTCAGGTCAAAAAAAACTCTCAACCTGTGCGCAACCCATCTCTGATTGGATCAGAAAATGCAAACTCATACCCAACTAATTTGTTTTGCATAAATCCATACCCACCCACCAACCCATTTAAGTTTTTACTCATTAATCATATATATAATTAGGAAAGAAAAAAAAAAGCAAAGCATGGTATTCAAAGATCATAAACTAAAAAATTAAATTGAACTTCAAATACAACATCATAATCATAATACATTTAGAAATTCATAATATATGACAATCATGAACTAATTAAGGCTAAAACTAGCTAAAACAATAGCCATGCATCCTAAAATCCCATGGCCATCTTGTCCATCACTCACTATAACTTTTATCTTTTCATGTGAGCCAAACCATGTGAGAAATATTAGAGACAATCAACTATATGTTAGGTCCAGTTCCCGACTGGATCACCCCAAGTGACCCATCACCCCCAAATCTATCCAATCACATAAAAAAGCCCCACCCGAACTCATTTATGCCAGGTGACTTTGTACAGGTGGTTCCAGGTCAGAAATTTTTCCACCCCTAGATACAAATATGCCAGCTTGAATGAGTGCATAATATAGAATCCAAAGAGCTCTCCCTGTGACAAATGGATCGGGAAAAATAAACAATAGAACGAGGAATTTGGAGTACATGTAACAGAGATGGACAAAAGGTAAATCCAATTATATGTAGGCACTCTAGCAGTCTTGCTTTAAGTTAGAAACAGAACTACATTGAGCTCTCCTTACCAGTTATACAGGTGTCCTAAACAAACAGTAATGGTCCAGGCAGTGCCTCAAACTCCCGCTAACACTTTCACCAATCTTAGAGAATGACCTTAACTAACATGACATGTAACATTCCAATGAAAAGGGAAGATGAACAAGAATTTTTCTTGGGGTCTTAGGTGACATTTACATCATAGATCTTTTTACAAATTCACAGAGAACAATTAAGCTTAAAATGATATTAGTAACACCGCATACCAAGGATTTAGGTCCTAATGGAACAGGATGGCACCCTTGGTCATGCCATTTTGACATGAAAAAACAAGACCCAGAGGGATGTGGGACACCAGTTCGCTCTTGAATGAGGATGTTCGAACCATCCCTCTTGCATCCTAGCACTTAGGATGCACCAAGATGGTCAGGTAGGATTGGAAAAAACCATAACTCTATTTTTTTTTTCATTTTTTTCCTTTTTATTCTCATTTTGTAATCTAAATACCAGGCCTCATATTGGTACCATGTTGATATAGTGTCGGTACACCCGGCATAGGGTTGGTTCAGCATACTAAGACTCGGTATGCTCCCATACTGAATCTCAATTTGGTATTGGTACAATATGGTACGCCAAGTATGAGGAGATATGCATCGATATGATGAACTTTGGTTCTGATCCATTCCAACCATACCATCCCATACTAGGGCTATCCCAAGAGTTACTCTAGGCAGGTCTTGGCAACCCTTACCATATACAAGCACATATTGACGAAAAAATAAGTAGCCAATTTAGCTTTATTTATTAAAATGATTTAGAATGGTCTACATCAGTTCTTAGTTTCTTACCATACTGCACTTTTAAACCATCCTACCAAACAGTTCTAATTTGACCTAGCAATTCACATGGAAAAAGGAGAGAAAAGGAGTTGCAAACATGCATGTCCAGTTCAAAGATCAAAGTGTTTCATTTATTTCTTTTTATTTTTGGAACTATAGGTGGTAAATGAATCTGTAAAATCTATAGAAACAAGAAAGAGATGACTTCTCAAACAATACACACTAGTACACTGAAAACATTTACAGAACTGAACAAATTTTAAAAAAGATGAGCATCTTACTGATGTATTTCCCAAATGGAAACTAAACTTCAGAAAAAAGAGCATATGAAGATCTTATCATCAAAATTATATATAAACCTTATCCCTTCATTTTAGCGTATGCCAATTTCATCCCATATGACCTTTGGTTCCTTTGCAACCAAGGTTCAGCTGTTGTTATGTTTCAATAGGCTGTAACCAAAATGTAAGTTTTGGCCAAAAGGAGAACCGCTGAAACTGGCCAAAATCAAACAGTCGGTCAGATTGTTTAGCTCAAGAAAATGACATGTAAGTTAGAAGTTTATGTTTTGGACAGAGGTGAACCAAAGTCTGTTGGTTAGCTTCAATTCAAAACCCAAAGAGACAAAATTGGACCAAACCAAAATATTCATTTCATATCGCATTTTGCAAACCAGTGATGCTTAGGGCAAAATAGCACCTTTACGAGAAAACACAATGCATCCACATGAAATGACTGAGATAACCTCAAAACAGTCCAATGCCAATTTTGAAGTCAATTCTTTTACTTGAAAATCTAAAAATTTTAGTTGAGACTTTAAACCGTACTCCAGGTCTAGATCTTTTATATTTTGTATGGATGCATGCATTTATATGCACTTGTTTATATGATGCAGGACTTACATGGACTGAGGACAAAGTAACAGAAAACAGACTGCGACGCTACAAACATGCAGAGCGAAAATCCTGTGGCTCTCATAAGTTGAAATACTAGAATGAGTCAAATCTAATTGGAAAGGATGGAAAGACCTAAGGCAACATGGATGAATATTACGACAAAGGATTTGAAAAAACTTTGAATAACACACAGATAGCCCATAATAAGGATTACTGAAAAGTAAGAATTCATAAAGTCAACCTCTAACGGGTGGGACAACACTTAATGGTTATGGTTATAGTAATGGTATGTTATGTATGCTTTATATGTGTATGCATGTACATAGACAGAGTTGAACCAAAATCATACCATGAGGATTGAAGGCTCAATTTTATTAGGGAAAGATCAAGCAGGGAACATCTAAATTAGAAAGTTGTATCATCAATCATACTCTACAACATCTGAAACATCGTAACTATCCAAAGTACTGGAACATTGTTCATCATGATCCTATACATCCAAAGTACTTGAACAAAATTTGTTTTGGAGACCTCATCTATTATCAAGTGTTCAGTGAATGGATGGTTTATAAAACACTGGATAAAAGACTTGTTTCATCTATAACTAGAACCACCTGAACCAATTAAATTTTGGTCCACAAGTCTCTTATAGTGTATAGAGTTCATTGAATTTTGTGAATCATTGACTTGGGTGATTCACCATTGACCATACAGGTTGGCACGAGGTGTAATTACCAAAATAGTTATGCACCAATAAAATCAAAACACTCCAAATATGCAAGTGTATACACGAATACACATGCATGTACAAGGTGCACACGCACACCAACATAGAACGAAGGTTTAGTATACGAGTAGGGTGAGAAGAAAGATTTCATACATGCTGCCCAAAGAATTAGAGATCCTTCATTTATTTTCGAGCACTAGAAAAAGGATAAGACCAGTCTTGTAATTCAACTGAGAACTAAATGCAGCCAAAGAAGTTAATTACATGGTACATAAGGACATTTTTAATGTTAATTCCCAATTAGATTGTAAGAATACCATCATTGGTTTTCAAATTTCAAGTTTAGGGAGATAAAGGTTTTTTAGCTCATTCAGCAGTTTTGAACCGCTCCCTTGTCACCCTGTTTTGATTTGATCTAGAGGTCTTAAAACATATGGCTAGCGAATTTCAACTGTTTTTGTGCATTTGGCCCATAAATCAAATGAAAGCATAGTGTTATGCTAACAACTACATGCATGTAAATAATTTTCTATTTACAGACATTCTAGACATAGTATACCATATCCAGCCATTCAATTCTTCACTTTAAAACCTCCATCCTTGAATTTGACTTGATATGTGGACAAAGGTGGTTAGCCTTATCATAGTCCACCTATATATTAGATTAGTGCTATTTGAACTGCACATTTTTGGATGCATAGGGACGAGGGGTCTCAAAAATAGAGGACTTTTAGTTGTTTAAACTAATTAGACCATTGCTTCAAGTGTCAACCTATAGTCGGCCAGTACTAGCACTCAACATTTGGTTGATGCTATGCACCTGGTTGATACTACATACTAGTTGAACTGGTTGGTATTGAGAGGTGTCCGCCTGTATTTGAGCAATGACAATTTGGCACAGTTGATACAGCCTAAGGGGCTCCTAAGTCCTTGTTTTTGTTTCAGCTTAGAAGAACAAATGTCGTACCAATTACTGGCCAGCAAGCCTCATGTCGAAGGCATTTAAATCACTGGTTTAGAAGAAGTAGATCATATCTCATGGTTTAGATCTTCCTTTTAAAACCCCATTTCTCATCGTACCCTGATCGGATCTGGTCTCAAATACTTGAACTTACCACTGTCAGCTTAGACATATAAAGACATGTATGCATGCACACCACAAAAATTAGAAGCGTTATTTATATCAAATATTTCCATGTTCCAATTCTAATGGCTCTGCATAAATTTTGTTCCCATAAAATCTCTGCTTTTGACCAGTGACACTGTCATCTTAGCCATATTTTCAATAAATCCATCCACTTTGTAAGCAGGATTTAAGTGAAAGAAACATGGTTGGGATGCCCGACTATTCTAATTTAAGAGATCATTGACATTTGCATTCTCTCATATATACAGGAAAAAGCAGGTGTAAGCACAAACTGATGCAGCAACAGAAAGGAAGTAAAGTGGAAATCAATGCACAGAGAACCAAATAGTTGAAATGAGAAAAGGCAACAGTAAAGCTAGAAAAAAAAACAAAAGCATAAAGTATTTTAAAATTGAAACTATAAAAGAATCAAGGCTAATGGGAGAAAACAATGTACATTTTGTTTCGGACAAGGATGCAAGAGGACAAAATGTCAGATGCAACCTAATCTCAAACACTTTGACATGCAACATGATTTGGAGCTCCATCTATACATTATTTCAGCAGGCTTCATATAGATTTTTCATTAGAAAAAAGAGTCCAACATAATTACCCACGGATTCCATAATAATGACAAAAATGCAAGAGTCCTTATATCCTTATTTAAGCATCTAATCTTCCAAACTACCAATCAGTTTAAAGAAAAAGAAACAGAAAAAAATACCACGATAAAACTTAAAAAAGAGTATCTGAATTTGAAACCTACTACATAACCAGAACTTGGAACAGAGTATATGCAGATTAAATTGTTGATTATATAGATCAAAAGTATATTAGAAAATTAACTGATTTAAATTTCTGTCAGAGCCAAAATATTTAGGAAGCTTGATCTCTGTCAGGTGCTTATAAGTTGGCAACCTTACCAGCTCTCAGCTAACACTGCAAATGATTCACATATTTAAAGTTCTTTAGCCCCTTTGCCATTATGAACTTAACCACATGCTTGTTTTAATATTTTTTATTTGAAGGACAGAGAAGTTATTTGACTCACCAAAAGCTCCGGCAAGATGCATAGACTTCTATCCCTTTTGTTCATCATTTTCTTCCCATATCAACTCCTAAAATTACAGAATCAGCAACACCCAAATTCATGGGGCTGACTCCAAAAGGCACGGATCTTAGATATGATCAATCTGAAAAGTAACAAAGACTATCTAACACAGTCCCCGTATTTTATTAAATTAACACATTGAACTACAACATAAGATGTGTTAAAAAAGTTGAAATGCAACACGAATTTTCCATATATTTTACAGATATCTTTCATAATCTCCGGTGCCAATATGAATGAGTAAAATCATAACTACCTCACAAAGAATGGCCTGCTCTGTTTAAAAACTCATCCATTTTTTTTTTCTTTTTTCATTAAGCATCAAAACTAATCTAAAGACCCATTATCCATGTGTTGACAACATTAACCCTTACTTTCGTTGTAGGTCAGATTTCATGTGGCCCACTTGTATAATTTACAATGAAAAGAAGAGACTGGCATAGAAGTATGTCTTGTGAAGTATCCTAAAGATTTGCATATCCATTCAAACTTTGTTTTTGATACTAACTTGCGATCTTGCTTAGCTAGCACGAGAATACAACCATATACAGTCACCGTTCAGACGAAGATGAATCACTTAAAAGAGGAGGAAAACGAGAGAGACATCGGATGCTTAGCTTCTTATTGCAGATGTGGATCAACTTACATCACAAATGGAAATTGAGCCACTGATCTGGCCAAAAATTCAAAAAAAAAAAAAAAAAAAAGACTTAGAAAATTGTGCCTTCGGAATCAGTAGAGCAAATCTCAAGAGAGGAGGACGCCAACCCAAATCCACAGCCCAATTAGAAGGACAAAAAGGAAATAAGACTCGAGAATGAGAGAACCAAATCCCCAAAAGAAGCCTATATACACGATTGAACTAAAAGTTCAAACTGCAGCAGGAAACAAGGAACGTACTAATCGTTTCATCATCTATCTCCAAATCAGAAAGAACACTAAGGAAACACTACTAATAGCAAATTCAACTTACCTCAACTCTTGATGCTAGCTTCTTCAGAGGAAATTCTAACCAAAAAAAGAGGGACGAAAAAAAAAGAAAAAATAGCGATACTACAAAATGGGTTTTCTTCGAAATTTTTAAGCAAGACCTCCACTTTATCACCACAGCTTCCACAATTACGAAGGAAACACAAATTTTACTCCGCAGATTCACATCTAATCTAAGCATATAAGCTTCAAACCACCAGTCAATTCACACACAAAAATAAATGGGTCTTATCTTTCAAGTTCAAATTCCCTACTATTCATCAACAATTCTTAACTGAATCCATGAAGATGAAAGAAATATAAATCAAAATATTTTCTCGGGGGCGGGGGGGGAGGGAAGAAAGACTTACTCGTATTTCTTTCTGAGCCAAGTCCTCCAAAAGTTCTCTATCCCACCGAGAAGACGATGGATTCCAAAAGTCTTTTTGGGGCCGAGCGAGGAGAGCAGCGATGCACGTGCGCGAGGACGGGACCTCTTCACAGTCTCGAACCATGTCTCTCTTCAGTAAGCTCTGACCCCCCTCTCTCTCCCCCCCTCTCATCATTATATTTTTATTTATATTTCTACAACAAAAATATATACTTCAATTTTTTTGTCGATATGTACTTTAAAAAAAAAAAAAAAGAAATGGACGTGAGTGTTGACAAATGGGAGGGGGATGGCGGAGGCCACTCCCAGCCGACGACACGCCGCCACCTCACCACTTACGCTCAAAAAATCAAAGCACAACCAATCTCGAACCGTCCGCGTAATATTTTTATGCGTTAAGAGAGATACGCCGTTAAAAGTTTTGTTCTCGGAGGAAGCGGACGGTGGATCTGGCTATCTGTATAGAAATTTGTATGTGAAAGAGTGGATGGGACGGATCTGGAAGGGAGACATTTGGCTGTGGAAATTTCTTACATGTCGGGAAGAACAAATGCCTCATAAATTAATACGGATGACCGGTCCCGAACAGCGTGGATGTCGGGAGCCCACGAGCTGAGTCCGGGGACGAATTTTCTTTTCCCTTTTTATCTGTACATTAGACCGGTCTTTGGGAGAAACGGTAGGTGAACCGGCCCAACTAACCGGTCTGGTTTGATAGGTAACAGGTAACAGGCAACAGGGAACAACTTTTTGGACCAGGTTCAGGTTACGTGTACGCAGGGGCAGCCCAAGGGCTCCCGCTACCGCTGGATGGATTCTGTTGTATCTTTCACCAAAAAAAAAAAAAAAAATGGTCGGTCTTCTTTGGGGATCTTAATAAATGAATTATATTTTGCATAACTTTCAAAATATGATGTCAGTAATTTATACCGTAAATAAAAAAAAAATAGTTCATTATGTTATGAAAGCTATATAAAAAACGATCTAATTGTTAGGATCATGAAAAAATATCAATCATTCTTCTATATGAATGGTACAATCTAAATCCTATGGGACTTAAAAAATCGAATATATACAGTTTAAACAAAATTTGTTTTCACATTAATATCAAAATAGAAATAACTTTATTATTATGCCCATACTCACCCTCTTAACTATACATGCAGTCAATAACCTTGGGTAATCAAGAAAACTTATAAAGCTAATCCAAATTAGCCTTACCGAAGGCATGTCTATCCATACAAGAACAAATGACTAGAAGCAATTGACAGATGACAATCAAGTTCTGGGACTTCATATACATGGTACAGATAGTCAAGTAAGAAAGATTCAAAAATATCCAAAACAAGCACCAACACATTTTAAGCATGAATTTCCATCATGATTCTTTAACAAAGTCCATTGTAATCAAATAATAGGTCAAACGAAAATGAGAGTCATAGGATCTGCTCACTAAATAAAGAGTTATGAAAAAAGTCGTAACTTTCTTTTATTTTTAAACTTATTAAAATTTTGTAATGACGAACCGAGGATAATAAAATCCACCTCCCTTCGGGCACAAGCAAGAGATTGCAGCTAAGGATTCACTTTTTTTTTTTTTTTTAGGGATTCTCAATCAACTATCTATTTTTATCAAATAATAAAAAATAAAAATATTATAAATCAAGAATCATGACTTTTCCATGTATAAAGTTACTGAAGAGAGTCATGAACCAAATATAATATGCCTAAAGCACTTCTCAACTAAAATATACTATATAGAATTTTTGAATCCACCTCGCAGCTAAAGAGAGTTTTTATCAATTTGATTGAAATTTAATTGAAATCTTCTGATGAAAGTTTTAAGTCAAAACTGTCACACTTCCGATCTGAGATCGCGAATCGAAAGTCGTGGCAAGCGCCGCATACTTATGAAGAACTCTCTCCAAAAATATGCAAGGGATCTTATCACGATATCAATGCATCATAGTGGAATAGAATTCAAATAATTTATTATTCAACTTTATTTCAATTAACTAAATCAAATATCTTACAAAATAAAATTTCATAGTCTTACAATCAAATCTCAATAAATCTTAATCTAAAATAAAATATCAAGTCTTCCTCTAATTCACTCTCCAATATTGAATCTCCGGATCAAGCTAGAACTCTGAATCTACAAAAATAATAGAAATTCATCATGAGCTAAACAACCTAGTAAGCAATGTGCACTTTAACTAAATAAAGTCAGCAATAATAATATACTGAAAAATAAACATACATGGTGTATCAATTTAAATATAAAATACTAATCAAAATAAGATCATTCAAATTCAGTCTTTCAAAATTCATTTTCAAATTCAATTCCGTTCATAATCAATTTCTTTTAATACAATATATATATCTCGACAGTCATGAACTAAATCAAAGTACTACCATATAACCTCCAATGATAGAGTATCAAAGTACCAGTGCACAACCTCCACTGATAGGGTATCGAAATACTAATATATAACTCTCCACTAACAGAGTATCGAAACATCAGCATATAATCCTTACTGGTAGGATATCGAAATACCAACGTTTAATCCTCATTAGTAGAGTTCAAAACTTAGTCAGACTGCGAATCAAAATCTATTTCAATTCAAAATACCTTTTCATATATCAATTCAAAAAATTTATAAACCAAACGATATCAAAATCAATCAACATAACTTAATATGATTATTCATAAATCAAAAAAGAATATATTCAATAATTGAAAATACTATATATCATATTCATAAATTATACATAATTCAATATAAAAAATATTTTATAACTTATTGATAAATCTAAAAGAAGTGAAGCATTACTTACTTTGCGAGCAAATCTAATTAATTCTGAAAATCTTTCTCAGAGTTTGTTATCTTTATATCAGAAATTTGTGTATCTCATTGCAAAAGAGTATAGACTCTTTCTTGGGTCTGGGGTTCTGAATTTCTATTTTGATTTTATTCAATCATCTGGATAAACTGACTTTTTACTCTTTACGGCTAATCGGCTATTTTGTGGCTCTTCTGACAACAACTAAAATATGCACCAATATTTCAACGACAGTCTTTTTCATTATGAGCTTTGTCACATCTAGAATACTTGATACTACCAGTTGACCAGAGCTACTATCTATTGATCTCTTATTTGAACCCTCGATATTTTTATTATTCTATCCTTGAGATTCATTCGACCTATTTCTCTTCTTTTGATTTTTTTCTTTTTCTGCACATTCCTCGTTGACTTCTCTTTCGATTATCAGTGGCTTATTTACCACATCCCGTAAGTAGTTAACTCTAATGAAACCACTTATTTTCTAATTTCATCTTCAAGTTCATCTCAAATTTATGCACTCGATCTCGCTCGTCCTCAATCATTCTCGAAATAAACTTAGAAAGCTCAATAAATTTAGCTTCATATTCCTCCACTGTTATACTTTTTTATTTCAGATAAATAAACTCTTGCTCTTTTTGAATCCTTATACTCTGAAGAAAATACTGATCATGAAATATCCCTCGAAATCTTTTTCAGGTGAATTTCTCCCCTTCTTGCTCGTATTTATGTTCCAATCTTTGGTACCAATTAAACATCTTACCTTGTAATAAATAAGCAGCAAATCTAATCTTTTCATCATCACGATACTTTTGAATATCAAAGGCCTTTTCCATCTCTCTTATCCAGTTGACGGCTTCTAAAGATTTGATGGTTCCCTTGAAAGCTGAGGAGCTATCTTTTTAAATTCTGCGATGTTGTTTTGCTACACTGACTGCTCTCTATGATCATGCTGTTATGGTGTATTTTCGAGTAGTTCTGACAGGATCAACAACTCCCTCCTCCTGAGGGGTGCCACCAATCGGATGAGGAGTATTATCTTCTTATTGATTTGATATCTCTCTAACAGCAATCCAAGCAGCTCTATTTATCCGACGTGAGACCATCTTAGTCTCGCCAAAGTTCTTTTCAAACCTACTATCCAAAATGATTATTTCATTGAACTAAATTTTAATTATTTCAAAATAAAATACTAAATCTTCTTAGACTGGCTATCTATTGGTCGATAGTCAAAATTTCTTTCTTAGAATCTCTGAGGACTATTAAGGGGTTTTTAAACTGAAGGGAGAGGGGGAAGAGAAAGAAAATCTCTCCATTTTTTTTTTCTTTTTCTTTTCTTCATGGGAGACAGAGGACCTATGCATCCTCTCTTTTCTTCACGAAATAGGAGACTCTTTGTCCCCTCGTTCCTAAGGCAAAGGAGACCCTCCTCCCTATCGGTGATGCTTGTGGCCAAAGGGGAAGGCCACGGTAGTGACAATTGGCTTCGTCTATCGATGATGACAGCAGCCGATTATGATCATAGATCAAAGATAAAATTCAAAAATAGAAAAAATTAGAGATCAATGATTTCAAGAGATTTTCAATGGAAATCAGCAAAATTTCAAGCTTAAAACCCATAAGAGATTGAGAGAAGATGATAAAAAGATTTACCTTATTTTTTACGAAGATTGATCTGACTTTTGATGGCCGAAGTGGGTTTAATCGATGGTAATCCAAGAAGAAATGAGAAGAAAATGGTAGAAATCTTTGGTTATTTTTTGTGAGGATGAATCAAGAGGTTTAGAGCTTTAAATAGATTTTTAAATGGAGAAGTTGTAGTTTGATTTCAATCAGATCTCCGAATAGTTTTGGGTCTCCGATCGGAAGAAAGAAGAGAACTCTTCAGAAGTTCCTTCCACGGTGATTTTCAGCTTTCCCCACTGTGACTCCAGCACGTGCAACGCACGTGCTAGCTTATTTCTTTTTTTTTTTTGGCTTATGCTTTAGATCTGTGCGACTATTGGATTTTGGTTTGGGGTATCACAAAAACCATTCTTAAAACAAGCATTCAAGCATACAAAATAGCAATTCACGAATTAAACTATTCCTAATTTAAAAAAATAAACAAAAAATAATTGATTGCAGGACATCAAAATTGCCAATATCTCAAATTTAAATGGATGATTTGTAATGTTCGCACAAAATAATGCTCTACTTTCCTTCATGTGAATCCACCATTGGATCATCTACCATATATATATTAAAGTGCTGTGAACTCCATTATTCATCATTTCGCACATTCTTAAGGCAATCTGCTAATGTTTTAATGGTGGATTCGCATGGAGGAATATGGATCTTTCTTTATGCAGAGAAATAACTCAAGCCGAATTTAAATATGAACATCTTGGTGAAACATTCTCCATTGACAAATAAAATTATGATAATCCTACACGATAAAATTTAAGTTATCTTACAATTACTTTATTTATATAAATAGGTTAATTCATGCATGCACACATGCGCACACACACACATAAATGTATCAATGATATTTGTATATACATTGAAAAGAAAAAAAAGAAACTAAATTTTCTTAAAGAAAATATAGTTGTTTAAATTTGCCCACAGAAGATCAAGTGATTAGGGAGAGTGTCAAAAAAATGGTTGAGGGGGAGGGTTTATGGAGGAGATACATAGCACAATATGAAACATCTTCTTTGGCTAACCTGCAAAGATAATTGCTAGTTTCATGGAGACATGAATAAAAAGATGCAAATGATGTCAAGCTCCCAAGTGTTGATATCCACAAGACAAGAGAGTTGTTAGTTAAAGCAAGAGCACTATTTAGCTCTATAGTTTCTAGTAATTTTTATTTTGTCTATTTTTTCTCTTAACTTTATCAATGTACTCGACACCAATTGCCATCCATACGAAAAGGATGGTTCATGAAAAGATCAATGGTTTTTGAGAAAATATTCCCTTTCAAATAAGTCAATATCCACCACTGGTTTAATAACTTTTAACATCAATCTTAGAGGGTTTGTGATGATTTTAATTTCAATTTAGCTTAGCAAATAGATTTGAGTTGAGCAATGAAACAGTTAACAACTCCATAAATAAGAATACAATATTGCCATTGAAAAAAAATCTCTATAATCTTTCCTATCATGACCCATCATCATTAAAGGCTTTTCCATAGTTAAAGTGATATTTCAGTTAATAAAATTCATGATATAACTCTTGATTGTTTGTAGCCAATAATCGAGTTCAAATCATTTTCTGCTACTTGTTATAATAAAAAAAAATCATTCTGTGATTCGTGTATTTCATAAATTTTTGTGTATTACTCATGAAACTCCCACAAATCTATACATTACATTAAAGGGAAAGCTAGTGCTTTCCCAGTGTGACAAGTGTCGTGCATCCAGCATTCCACATGTGGTCCTATCTGTGTGCCATGTGTCAACCATCTAATGGTTCTTTTATTTTATATTTAAAATGTAAGATGCTATTGCTTGTGGATAATATTTAAAATAATAAATAATAAATGAGCCTGAAACAGAAAATAAGGATAATATTTAAAATATAATAAAAAAATAGTCAAATTTGCATGCTGGTAGCAGAGGCAACTTGCTAGTCCTATCTGCTGTTTGATGATAATATTTAAAATATCAAACAATAAATGAGCCTAAAACAGAGAATGAGGATAATATTTAAAATGTCAAATAATGAATGAGCCTAAAATTTAAAATATCACACAATGAAAATCAAATAATAAAAAAAATAGTCAAATTTGCATACTGGTGGCAGAGGCAACTTGTCGGTCCTATCTGCCGTCTGATTTCATCGATGTCTGATATATTTTACATTTAAAAGAAAAAATAATTCACTAGAATCATGTGCTTAGAATCCACTTACTGGATAACCTACTGCATAATAGGACCCAGTGATAGAGATCGATCTTCTGGTGATTCCTGATCTAGACTGTTGGATAATAGTTGGTTGGAGAGCTTGATCAATTTAAGAGGGAGAGAGATCTTCTGATGATTCCACCTGAATTATGAATCTAGCCTGCTGGATAATAGATAGTTGGAGAGAACAATCGATGGATTGACAGGTTGAGATGATGTGATTTGGATGGGGAGTTGTAGAGTCTCGCAGAGGGTGATGATGGAGGAGACTGGTCAGTAGAGGAAGATGGAGAGGAGTTGTATATTTGTTCTCCTCCAAATGATTGGAGGAGACCGTGCATAAAAGAAGATTTTCTGTGGTGAGTTTTTTTTTTAACCTATAGTAGATGTATATACTCTCATTCCTATTCTACAATCTCATCAGATTGATTGGGTTAGTTGCTGCAGGTATGCTGCAGCCATCCAAATCTCTTACTATATCATCAAGAAAAAAGAAAGGACTCAGTATATTTATTTTTTATTTTTATTTTTTTTAAATACCATCAGAGCAATGGGGGGTATTGTGCCAGCCTTCCTCTTCCCATGCTGCATCATATGGAAGAGAAAGGGTTCATATCCGATCAATGTTGTTAATCATGATGGGATTTTTGGTCATGGGGTTTTTTGGGAGATTGCTGCATAGAGCAGCCATCCGTTCTCGAAAATCATCATGGAGCCTTTCACGATCAATAGTGCTACTAAAGTCTGGTAGCTTCTATGCACGAATGTGGGTTCGATATTAGGTACAGGCATCCAAGATGGAGGTTACAGGTTTGGGTTATTGGGTGTGGGGTTATAGGATTCGGGTTCAGGCACTCTATGGGTATTAAAAGGTTCGGATCCACGGATTCAGATATATGGATTCGAGTTATTAGGTTATTGGAGTATCAATTTATCAAATTTGGATTTTGAGTAGTGGGTTATCGGATTTCGGGTTATTTGGGTGTTGGGTTTCAAGTTGTGGGTTATTGATTGTTGAGAGGTGGTTTGACTGGGTCAGGATTGGGGTTAGGGTTCGATTTCAAGTTAGGATTAGAATGAGCAATAGGGTTAGGTCAATTGTAAATGAGTTTGAGTCCAATTAGGGTTGAGACGAGCGCTTGGGTTAGGGTCAGGGCTAGGGTTAGAGTTCAAAAGTGAGGATAGTGGGGTTGATGGGGTTCGAATTTTCAATGGAGGTGGGATTAGGGTTTCAATGGTCGACGAGAAGAAGGGACGGTGGTGGTGAGGGTTAGGGTTAGGGTTACCTGGGTAGGGGGAGGGAGGAGGGTTAGGATGAGGATCTAGGTTGGGTTGATTGCAAATAAGGTTTGGATTAGGGTTAGGGTTAGGTTAGGTTAGGGTTAGGGTTAGGGTAGATTAGGGTTAGGGTTTGGATTAGGCTTTAGAGGTGGGGATGGTCATGCAGAGAGCTAGGATTTTCGATTGGAAAGAGACCCATAGGTCAGGGTAGGGTTTCAAAAATGGACAAGAGAAAGAGATGGTGGTGGGGAGGGTTATAGTTAGGGTTCTCAGGATCAGAGAGGAAGAATGGTTGGATTTTCGGTTGGTAAGCGACCCATGGGTTAGGGTAGAGTTGAGATCAGGTTGGAGAGAGGACAGTTGGGATAGGGTTAGGGTTAAGTTAGGGTTTGGGTTAGGGTTAGGATTTGAAGGTGGGAATGGTGGTAGAGGGTGCTAGTGTTTCGATTATGGCTAGATTTTTGGAGAGGAAGAGTGGTTGAGGAACATAAGAAAAAAAATGTTAGGGGGGCGATCAAAAAAAGAAGGAAAAGAGAATGGAGAAGGAGATGATACCGGAGATGGGTCGATCCAAGTTGAGGATGGAGAGAGAGGCTCTTGAAGCAACTAATAGCCTCCTATCTTTGGATAAGGAGGAAAAGAAGAGAGTAATGGTGCCAATCATGATCTTCGTCAGTCTATGTACTCGGAGAAGTGGTGGATCTGTCGCTGTTGACGTCACCATTCCATGCGGATCGTCAAGGGGCGAGATTGGTGCAATAGGGGATGGATCTAGCCAATGAGAGAGGAGGGTTGGCCAGAGAGGGTGGAGGCCAGAGGGGGGGTGGCCGAAGAGGGGGGAGGAGGTCGAAGAGGGTGGATGGTGGAAAGGGGGGTGGAGGGAGGGCAGTAGGGATGGAAGGATCAGGAAGAAAAAATAGGTGGGTTTGGTGGGAGAGGGTGATTATTTAAGTCCCTAACCATATAAGAATTTTATGCATTCCGAGCACATAAAATCCTAGCCATGTTGAGGATTATGTAGGCATCCCTATAAAATACTTTATGTAGAAATTATTGGTTGCATAAGAAAATTATGTGTTCAGTTCCATATTTTAGGTATTTAGACTATTTATTGTTAGATGTATGATCTGAAAAGTTAATTGTTGGCTGACACATTATAATTTTTTTAGGACATAAGTTTGTATTTGATTTATTGAAATTAAAATTATGAATAATTATTTTTATTCTAGAATAATGTGTCCTAAAATTATCTATAGAGTTAATGGTCAATGATACATATTCTCAAGAGTAGAGAATTTAAGACATGTGCCATTATAGATTAATTCCTAAATGCTCCTGGTCGATGATCATCATGGGGATGATGATTAATCCGAGTAGACTGGTGCACGAATCATATTTTTTTTAGATAGAGGGATCTTGAATCTACAGTGTGGAGATATTGGAGCAAGAATGCAGATGATTGTTATAGAACAACGATACTGAGCATGATCAAGAATGAGAAGTTATATGGATGCTTACTTACTCGTCAATGATTTCTCGATTCTATAGTTGTATGAGTGATTTTTTGATCTGCGGTACCTCGACTGCTTACAGTGAAGTTGCTGAAGTTTGACTACACATAAACATGATCTCTAGTCATATGGATTTTTATAGTAGATGTTGACTGCAGTAAGTTCATTGTAGGAGTAGAAGTATACTTATAGAAGATCTATCGATCTTGATAGTTGATGAGTAGTCTTATGCGACCTAAGAGGTTGAGTCCATAAGTCTATGGCCACAACAGTGTGATTATGGAAAGAAGTTTTCATGAGATTCATAATTGGACTTGAACTAATTACGTTTGGCATATGACGGATGCTTAGGATTTGATGAGATTCCATTACCTGCATCCTGTCGAAAATTTTGATAGAGAAACTTAATCACACGATAACTATAGCTAAAAATTCATCATTCTATTTTGCTGACTTACCACTACATATTGCTAGACGTCACTGGTGGATTGTGAAAATTTATTAGGATCGTTTTTGGATCAATGATCCTTGTTGGGGTGAGTTAAAATTATTTCAGTCCATCGAAAGAAGTTTCGATGATACTGTGATGGAGATCACGGTATGTTTCACTACCAGACAAAATAGAATATAAGAGGTCACACACAAAAAGAGCTCGTCTTGATCAATAGCTTGGATTATGATCAAATTATCAATTAGATTGATGATTTGGATCAATTTGTAAAGAGTTACATTTTTGGAAACTGCTAATTGTTAGTATCAGGGACTTAATTGCAAGTGTTGCAATGTAATTGGATCTGATTAAATTATGTATCAAGATCTAATTAATTTAAATCAGATTTAATTTAATTAAGTTTGAATTAACGTAAGGCTAATTGGGTTTAATTATTCAAGAGGACTTGGATTACAATCTTGATTGGATCAGGATTGACAGCCTTTCAAATTTGATATATATGATTTTATTTCATGCATAAGAACTAAATCTAGATGTTTTATACCTTAGATTAGATCTAAGATGCATTAGATTAAATTGTTTAATCTATACTTCCACTGAAATTCTATTTTTGAAAAATTTGCATATAGGCATGTAAACACCTAAGCAATTCTAACATTTTTGTGAAGGCGTCCTCATAAAGAATTATAAGAAACTGTTAGAATTTTGTAATATTTAGTTTTTTTATTTAAATATTAAAAAAATAATTTAATAATATTTTAATATAAAAAAAGATGAAAAAATCCTACATATATTGGTGGGAAAAACCACTTTTCAAGTAAAAAAAATCATTAAGAATTTTAATGATCTATGAATTAGTTGATAAAATAATTTTTTTATTGAATATGATATTTTATTAATATGATTTATTTAATATGATTTATGACTATATTTTTTCAAGGAAGGAGAAATAGAATTGAAATAGTTTTTTTCGATAAACAAATATATTTTTAAAATTATTATTTATTTTGCTAATATCATTCATTTAATATGGTATTCATTTTATATTAATAAAAATGATTAATGATTTATGAGATTAAAAATTGAATGGTTATTTGATGGCTAATGTGTAGATTTTACAGTGATTTTGTTTGATTTGTGTAATCAGATTATGATTTTAGTCATTATATAATTTTCATTGAATTATTCTTTTTTTGATTATTTTATTGACAAATTTTAATAAAATATATTGTATAATTTCTTTTTATTGACTGATTTTTTTAGTCCCGTGAAGCTATCATCTAGTGCAGTACAGTAATGTAATTTTAATTGTGCATCTTTTTTTTATGAAATTTTATATTAATAATGTTGCACCATATGTAGAAAAAAACACTGATAATGTCACCGTAAAAAAACATACGATCAAGGTACTTTAAATCCATTAATTATATATTTATTTGTTTAATTCATTTTCATTTCCATTGCACTATTGAATTTTTATATTTAAAAAATATTTTTTTAAAAAAAATTATGCTTTCTTTTCAGTTTCGATGAAGGATCTATTACTGACGAAGATTGATGAAGTATTTTTTGATTTTTGATCTGCATTGATTTGATCAATCCATGGACGATAATGTCTAATGACTTATGCTTAATGTATACAACTGTTTATCATGATATAGTTGGATACTATTTATTTTATATTGGACAACAATATATTTTGAAGAAAAAGAAATAGAATCATAATAAATTTTTAGATAAAAAATATATAATTTAAATCAAAATTTATTAATTATTTTAGAATCATTATATATATATATATATATATATATATATTCTTTTTTATCAAGCTTTTTTGGCCCACTACATGATGCAGCTTACTTGCTGCTTTTTTCCTATATTTCTTCTATATTTATTTTATAATACATATATTTTATTCATTATTTTTTTTAATTTCAAATATATGCTAGCTTTTCAAAATTCTAGTAATTTCTCATATTTTTATGAACTACTTATACACGATCACGGTATTATTGTCAGATTTTGTCCTTGTGATCTCCCTTTATAAATTTAACCAATAACAACATCAAGTAGATGAATAACATCACATAACCATTAACATGCATATCAAATCGCTGCATAATCACAAACCATTTATGGATCCTATTGGGGTAAATCGATCGACCCCCGACTTTGATCGCCACGACTCCTACTTCGCATTAGTTGATCATGTGGTTTCGACTCTTCATCGATCGACTTAGCAAATTGCATCGACTTACTGTCGGTTGGCCGACTAATATCGACTAACCGACTAATGATTCGACTACTATCGATCGATGGTGAATGACTTAGGTCATTGGCATAATAAAACTACTAGCCAACGATCGCTTATAGAGTCTACCGATATATAGTCAGTTCTACCAATATATGGTCGGCTAATTTGCTCAACATACCATAACCATTATAAATGATTATCAACTACGTGTCACGGCTATTAAAAAAAATTAATGCTCCACTAATTTCATATTTATGGTCCGATAATTTAGTACTATAAAAAGTGAGACCATGTGCTCGACGGTTACATCAGAATCATCTATAAAAAGAGAATAAGTGAGCAATACGGATAAACGAGCTCGGGGCCAGAACTCTGCTACTTTCTACATTTAAAAACTACTATTTACCAACTTTTTTTTCTGACTTAAGCATCGGAGAATCCTCATTGGACACCAATCCGATTCGTGTAGATGCTGTCTTGTAGGTGCTCGTTCCCGGTGACAGGCGACGGAGAGTTGGTCGCAATAGATTGGCGCATTAGGAAGGGAGCAAGATCATATACACCATGATGAAGATCAGAGCCCAACACTCGACTGCAACTAGATTAGCGAGGCACTCTTCCCGTCGGAAAGAGGTTCCTCGCCATCCTCCAGTAGCAGAGCCTAGTTCCTCACGTCCTATAATCACCACGGACGTCCAGATCGCTGCACTTGTGCAGCAAATAAATGTTTTCACAAAGGCAATCAAAAGCCTCCAATAACAACAAATCCAGCACCAGCAGCCGGCGGAGCAACTGGTGGCACAGTCGATGCCGCCCAGGCACAACCACCGTCATCCACGGCGATCACCTTCTCCCTCTCTGGAGCGACCGTCTCGGCTCTCCCATCGAGATGAACAGCGGCATTCTCGACACCCTCATCGTACCATCCACCACTTGCGACGTTCCTCTCCTTCCCATCTCGATTGCATTAAGAAGAAGAAATGACCGTGAACATCTTCTGCTTTTCCTTCAAACTTGTCGAGGGGTTTTACCCTCAGAGTTTTCCAATAACGACGGTTTGACAACTACGAACGTAAGTTTTAGAAAATCAATCGCCGACTTGTCCAGCTTCAGATGGAAGGTCGGAAGTCCTCCAACGACTATGACTTTCACACCACCCAATCTCTCTCTTAGTACATCTTGGACGAGCCAATCCCATCTCGATTCAAGATGCCGTAAGTGGAGCCATATAACGGCTTCACTAATCCGATCGACCATCTTGAGAGCTATAAGGCTCTCATGACGATTCAGGAGGTAACTGACGCCCTTTTGTGCATCGACTTCTCGATGACTCTTCAGAAAGCTGCTCGAGTCTGATACTCCGAACTTCAGTCAAAAAGTATATACTCCTTCAGGCAGCTCGAACAACTCTCCGCATACCGACTGGAGAATATTTCTTTAATTTGGCTTATGGAACAGAAGCAATGATCTCGTTCGAGATCAGACTGCCATCAACAAGAGTAGAGCAATATAGTGAGCCGAGCAATTTCGAATGTCGGAGAGCCGACTTAGATCTCCTTCCAAACTCTGACAGTAAGCTCAAGTTCGGATGGCTGCATATGGATAAAGAATAGCTCGATATTATAATGCAAGAGTCAAGTCGAAGGTCTTCCGATCAGGAGATTTGGTCTTAAGAAAAGCAAAAATCTTAAAACCTTTAGATCAAGAAAAACTGTCTCCGAATTGGGAAGGACCTTACAGAATATCCGAAACTCTTAGATCAAGTGCATATCGGCTAGAAACCCTTGAAGGGTCGGCAATACCCCGAACATGGAATGTCGATAATATGAAAATGTATCACCCATAAAGTTGTTGATATATACATTACTTAGAATTTAATACAGAAATTTCAGAATCACAAGCCTTGATCAAGTTCTATCAACGATCGACTATATGTTGGCTTTTATTGTAAAAACTGAACTATCGACTGTACTTCGACATGGAGTTTATTTCAGCTTTCACTGTAAAAGGTAGAGAATCAACTGCTTCGATGTCGACTATATTTCGGTTCTCTTGCAAAAACTAACATACCGACTGCAATCTCAAACCGACATCAAATATACAGGCTTTCACTACAAAAATCGTAGTGCTTATTATATCTCAATTTTCAATGTCGGCTTTTCACTGTAAAAGCTGACTACAGTCGAAAGACTAATATGCCGACTTAGTCCTAACTAAGTGAAATGAAATGTTAGAATGACCAACATCGGATTGAAATTATACCGATATGGCTACGACCGATCGAAGAATATTCGGCTTGCCACCGATTATCAAATGATTTGACATACAAATCCGACCAAGCATCGGATAAAGGATATTCAACTTACCATCATTATCCTAACTTCTATTAAGTACGTCAAAGACTACATGACTAATGGATATTCTACAAGTTCTACCGAATAATCGGATCACCGATTAATGTTCAGTAGTTGCTTTACATTGCAGACATTGCAGATTCAATATTCCAGACAAACAGTTTAAACTTAAAAGAAAATGCTTTTATTCATTGTCAAAAAGAAGTTACAAAATTGGATCAAAGTCCAATTACAGGTATCTGATTACACAAAAAGGAAAGCAAAATACACCGACTAGGCTTCGTCGCCATTTCTATTCCTTTGCTCTGGTGTAGTGTCGGTGATTTGAACAACTTCAAGCACAGTCGGTGCTTCATCTTGAGTCGACACGGCTTCTTTTTCAGCAATCCCGTCTTTCGATCTTGGAGGAACAATGCTGCTCAAGTTGAGGTTTGGATATAATTTTTCAACCGCATCTCGACCATCTTCATACCCGACATAGTATGAGGCGAAGCCACCTTCGAAGATCTCTTCTTTGAATTCTTTCAAACTTCGAAAATCCTCGATTGCCCGACTCAATGCCTCTCTAGCCGACTCCGCTTTTGCCTTCGTCAAATCAGCATCGGCTTGAGCGGAGGACGACTCTTCTTCGGTCAGTGCCAATCTTTCTTGGCTGGCCCGATGATGTCCACATTCGGTTTCAAGTTCTTCGATGCATCTGTCTTGCTCCCGTCGAAGCCAGTGGATAAAGTGCTTTTTGCTCTTGACCTGCGACTTAAGAGCCGAAATAGCCTCGAGAGCCGATTTAAGTTCGGCCCCCAAAGATGCTAAGTCGTCAGTTAGTCGGGAAACCTCCTCCTGAAGCTTTGTTCCCGCTGCATTGCCGACTTAAGCTGTTCGAGTATGGCCATTTTCTCACGTTGGCGGCTACCACCTTATTCATCCACGACCTACAAAAATCACCGACCTTCACATAGCCAATTTTCAGATCGAACATGTCGTGGATCAACTGTAGACAGAAGATAAGTTGGGTTAAAAAAAAAGAAGAAAAGAAAAGAAACTTACCCCGATTATCATCGGGTAAAAGGACGAAAACATCTCGACTACCATCCATTTTCTTCGGTGCTCCCGATCAATCGAAAGAAGAGCGGCTTGGCACAGTCGCTTGGCCAATGTCGGATTGGCTAAGGCCAATTCATCACCAGGCACTTGAAGGTCGAAGTGATCCATCTGGCCCTCCGATGCTGCATCTTCCATCAAAGTCACCGGAGCTTTCCCTCAGTCCCTTATCGGTGGCCCCATGTTCGAAAGCGAGGGGAAGCTTGAACTCGACTGCACCCCAACTGAAGGAGCAACTAGTGCGGCCGTAGATTGTTCAGGTTCTCCTACCTCGATCCGAACCTCTTCAATTGATGGAACTACCGACGATGCTTCGGCAGTTTTTCTTGCCATCCTTTCTTCGAACAATATAACAGAGAGCACTGTCGGGGTGGACAGTGCCAGGATCGACTCATGAACTGATGCAGACAAAGCTTCGGGTTCTTCAGTCAGCGTTGAAGCAACAACTGAGCTGGTGCCGCTTTAACTTGCACCAAAGTTAGATGCCTCTTCGATGGTTGAGAAGGTCCAGTCTCGGATATTGCCCTCTTCCTAGCAATGTGCTGACGAATGTCGGTATTCGACACTCGTACCCTCGGCTGCATGGCTGCAATTACAACAGAAGTCAGTACAACTCAACAAGTAAAAGAAAAGTAAAGTCTGAAATAACTGACCGACTACACTATACCTAGATGGGCAATCGAACTATGACCAACGTCATAAAGGGCCTGTTCGATCACAAGCTCCTTCTGCACCGGGACCGCCATGTCTTTTAGTCGATGAAAGTCCTCCCGATCACTGATCTCTACTCGACTGTTGTCGTTGGGACTAGTTCGTGGATCGCCCCAACGGGAAGGAAAACCCCAAGGAAGGGTAAAGGAAGCGAAGAAGAATTAGTTCTTCAATCCATGAATGGACGATGGAAGATCGATAATAAAGGAAAGACCTTATCGAAGGTTGAAGAACCACCACCCTTGGGCCTTCGGATGAGGTCAGAGGATGAAGAAAGCGCAGAAAAGAGAAGGACAAGGTTCAGTCAGTAGCAACAGACACAACAAGGCAAAACTAATTATCAGTCGGATCGAGTTCGGAGCCAGTTGAGCCGGATAAAGCCCGTGGTAATCCAAAATATTTCAGACAAATTTTGAAATCAGAAATCGAAAACCCATCCGAAGATCTTCGACATAAAAGGTCACCTGATCCGAAGGAGGGATATTCACCCAACCATCGACTCCAAGGGCGAAAAGCTGAAACTGCTCCGGAATACAATACTATTCTTGGAGTCGCTCGACATTTGACTCCGAAAGTGAAGAAACCTCCACCTCCGGATCCGCCTGAGATTTGTCAGTCGGATTCTCCGACCGACTGTCCCGAGAAGGAGAAGTAATAGCCATAAGAGATAAGACTCTAAAGAAGACGGAGATTCTAAAGGAAAAGGGACTCAAGGAGAGACAGAAATTTGACCTGAAAAAGATGGGAATAACAACCTCAGATGCTGGGGCGACCGTCTGACAGAGTTTCAACATCAAGAAAGACAAAATAAAAAGTAAAAGTTTGGTTGAGAGTAATCCTATATATATAGGATCCCTCAACGGTCGAGATGAAGGTGATCGAATCGAAGATTTATCAGATGATGATACATGACAATATCTAGACCAACCATTAATCAGACGGTTCGATGCACCTGCCCCAGATCGAGCCACGTCACTCTAATCCGCATGAACATATCTGACCCAATAACATTCGGATATGTAGTACAAATCTACTTGTCAAAATCATATCGTCCGACACCAAATCGACTTTCGAAATAATGTCTAACACTGACAATTGATACCGAATTGTCTGATCAGTGTGATAGTTTAAAGACGACCATACTTGCCAAAATGATAAAGTAGCCGATCATCCATATCTCGAAGAAAGCGGTATCAAAATCGAAGTTCGATGTGATAGAAATAACTCCCTTCGTCCAATGTAACGAACCACATGACAATATACACATCGGTTCACCTTAGATTTGAGAGTGGGGGGCAACTATTGGGGTAAACCGACCGACCTCCGATTTTGATTGCCACAACTCTGACTGCGCATCAACTGATCATGCGGTTTGACTCTTCATCGATCGACTGAGCAAACCGCACCGACTTACTGTCAGCTGGCCGACTAATGTCAAATGATCGACTAATGATTCGACTACTACTGATCGACAGCGAACGACTTAGACCGTCGGTATAATAGAACTACTAGCCGACGGTCGCTCATAGAGTTTACCGACATATGACCGGCTAATCTGCTCAACATACCATAACCGTCAGTTATCAACTACGTGTCACGGCTATTAAGAAAAATTAACGCCCCACTAATTTCATATTTATGGTTCAATAATTTAGCACCATAAAAAGCAGGACCACATGCTCGACGGTTACACCAGAATCATCTATAAAAAGAGGATAAGTGAGCAGTATGGGTAAGCGAGTTTGGAGCTAGAACTCTGCTACTTTCTACATTCAAAAATTACTGTTCATCAACTTTTTTCTCTGACTTAAGCATCGAAGGGTCTCCATCGGACACCAATCCGGTCCGTGTGAATGCTGTCTTGCAGATGCTCATTTCGGACGATAGACGATGGAGAGTTGGCTGCAACAAATCTCAAACCAAAGAGACGAATAGTTTTAGTAACTTCAGAGAGCACGCAAAATAGCAAAATCAAATCCTTTAAGATGCTATTTAATAAGAGATGATATTTGACATCATCCCAGTGATGTGAGTTAGATGATACGATCATCTTATTTGGTATTATAAAATTCCATCTAATGATAAAAAATTCAGTGATAAATTCGATGATAGCATCACTACACAATACAGTGATGCTATCACCATACATATCTCAGGTGATAGTACATCACCGAGTATTGATGATGTGCTGAAATTATTTGAGAATAAAAATATTTTTAGTCAGTAAATTGAAAAAATAAAAATTTTCTTAATCTTTTTCTATAGATGCCTATCTACTAGATGTATTTTTTATATTTGTTGGTAGGTTTAGTTAAATGATATGGATATCTTTTATTCATTTATTAGATACTTATTTTATTTTTATATGTAGATATTGTTAATTCGCATGGATGGATCATGCTATATCTTTCGTGCTTTTTTTTTCTCAATTTATTTTGATGGATTAAATCATTTCTAATGAGTAATCCTGATATTGATGGTCAAAATTGGCTGAGCTTAATAAAATATGACTATACATAATATTATCTAATATCATTTTAATAGATTTATCAAAATAAATATCTATAATAATAAATAAATAAATAAATATTATTATTGTTATTACTACTATATATGTTTGTAAAAAATTATAAATGAAAAATATTTAATTAAATTATAAAATAATTATTATATATTAATATATAAAATTATTTATATATTTTATATATTATTATTATCATGATATATCAAATATAATAAAATTTTAATTTTAACGATATCTCAATAATATATTAAATATTATGATCATATATCGTCTCGATATTTATGCATCATTTTAATATTTACATCGTCCTAATGATCATGTCACTTGATTACACTGTAGATGGTATGCCAAACAGCACCTAGATTTGGTGTTCCATCCTCGCCATTTGGCCAAGTCCCAGCAAACATACGGTGAAAAAGGCTGCATTGTGATCGTACCGTTTCCAAACATCTCCCCCTCTCTCCGTTGGGCCTTTCGCTCACTGGTGTTAGGGCTTCCCGTTTCCGCTTCTCCGCGGCGCCGTCCTACCCCCCGGCTACCGCTAGCGCTCCCTGTCGAGAGGTAACCGCCTTCCTCACCACCACCTCTCTCCTGCCCCAACACCGCCCGTTGGAAACCCTTACTCTAGAGCGAGAGGAAGCTGCGGCGATCGATCGATCGATCCTGGGGTTAGGTTTTCTTCATGCGGTTTGGGAGCTTAGCGCCGGCTGGACACTCGTCTAGAGATGGCCCATCCCAGCAAGTTTGTCTCTGTTAATCTCAATAAGTCCTACGGTCAGCCTTCCTCCTCTTCCGTCGCCGGCCATGGCCGGCCTCGCTCTGGCAGTGGTGGGATGGTGGTCCTTTCCCGGTCCCGGAGCTCGGCTTCGGTGGGGCAGAAGACCACGCCGAGGCTCGCCGTTCCGGCCCCCCTGAACCTTCCCTCCCTGAGGAAGGAGCACGAGCGCTTCGAGCCGTCCTCCTCCGGGACCACTGCCGGCCATGGGAGCTCCGGGCTCAGATCTGCGTCGGGCCCTTCCTCGATGGGGTGGAGCAAGCCGGCCCTTTCACCGGCTTTCCAAGACAAAGAAGTCGGCGCCGGAGGTCAGGGTCAGTCTGGCAGATCAGTGATGATGGGGGATCAGCGGGCCGGCAGCCCTTACATGCCTCCCAGTTCCCGGCCTGCCGGGCAGCCGGTGCCGGTCTCTCCAGCTCTGGGTTTTTCTGAGAAAGCTGTGATCTTGAGAGGCGAGGATTTCCCTTCCCTGCAAGCCACTGCCATGTCGGTTCCAAAACAGAAGGAGGCCTTGAATCAGAAGCAGAGGCAGAAGCAAGTGGGCGAGCAACACTTGGAGCGGGGGGCAGAGAGATTCGAATCACAGGTAGCTCTTGAAATGCGCCCCCAGATGAGATCCTCTCGTGCCATTGCTCATACTGTGTTGGATGGTGATGGGGGCTTGAGCCGGCCGGCTGGTGGTTCGGAACATTCTCGGAAGCAAGATAGGTACTTGCCTGGGTTGCTCCCGCTTGTCCGGCTGCAGCACACATCTGATTGGGCTGATGATGAACGTGACACGGGCCTCAGCATTCCCGAAAGAGACAGGGATCGTGGGAATTCGAGGTTGGAGTCGGTTCAGGTCCATGGCCTATATGATGGAAGGGGGCCGCGTGATACCGAACCTGGTGGTGCTTCATCAAGGGAGCTTTTCAGAGGGGATTCTTTCGGGAGGGACGTAGTTCCTTCTAATAAAGAAGGTCGGGATGTTGGCTCATGGAGGACACCACTGCAGCAGAGAGATAGGTTGGGCACCCAGGAATCGGGAGTTGATGGAGATAGAGCCGATGTGAGGCCTTTTAGTACAAGCAGACAAATGGGTAGAGAGACTAATAATGGCCGTTCGCATTTTGGGAATGATTCTCGAGATGGCGGGACTCTGGATTCTTGGTATGCAAGGAAGGATCTGGGCTCAGGCATAAACTCTCAAAATGGGAGAAGTAGTGTAGCAGAAGCTTTCAGTGGAAAGGGTGCGGTGCAGAATACTCGTGGCTGGCAGGGTGATTTTCCCAGCAGCTGGAACAGAGGAAATTCATTTCAGAATAACCTGATTCTTAAGAGCTCGTTCTCTCCTGGGGGTAAAGGGCTTTCTTTGAATGATCCAGTACGGAATCCTGGTAGAGAGAAACGGCTGGCTGTGAACAGCGGGAAGCCATACGTTGATGATGCTGGTTTTGACAGCAGGGATCCATTTTCAGGTGGCATTGGAGATGTAAATGTTAAATTATTCAAGAGGAAGAAAGACACACCAAATCAGGCTGATTTCCACGACCCTGTCAGGGAATCATTCGAAGCGGAGCTGGAGAGGATTCTGAGGATGCAAGAGCAGGAGCGTGAACGTGTAATGGACAGCAAGCTAGAGCACTTGAGCTTGCTCGGAAGGAAGAAGAGGAGAGAGAGAGGCTGGCCAGGGAGGAGGAAGAAAGGAGGCGGTTGCTTGAAGAAGAGGCAAGGGAGGCTGCTCGGAGGGCAGAGCAAGAGAGGCTGGAGGCTGTGAGAAGGGCAGAGGAGCAAAGGATTGTGAGAGAAGAGGAAAAGAGGAGAATTCTTATGGAGGAGGAAAGAAGGAAAGAGGCTGCACGGCAGAAACTCTTGGAATTGGAGGCCAGGATTGCAAGAAGGCGGGCTGAAACTAATGCAAAGGATGATAGACTTCCCTCTGTTGCTGCTGATGAACGCTTGCCTGGCCTGGTGAAGGAGAGAGATGCTCCAAGGGTTGCAGATGTTGGGGACTGGGAGGAAGGTGAGAGAATGGTCGAACGCATTACTAGCTCTGCATCATCTGATTCCTCAAGTATGAACAGATATTTTGATCCAGGTTCTCGGCCTTTCTCATTGAGAGATGGAAATCCTGCATTTACAGATAGAGGAAAACATGCATATCACTGGAATAGTGGAAACAGCTCACCACTTCCTTTTCATAATCAAGAGAATATTTACAGAAGTTCAAAACGAGATGCATTTGGTTCTAGGAGGGGCTTCCCTAAGAAAGAGCTTCATGGTGGTCCTGGGATAATGTCCGTGAGGCCTTCTTCTAAAGGAGGGAATGTTGAACATTCACAGATGCAGGATGATTTCCGCCATGAAAGAGGGCAACAATGGAGCAGTAGCAGAGATGGTGATCATTTCAATAGGAACTCAGATGTTGATGCTGATTTTCTTGATAATGATAAGTTGGTGATGTTGGATGGGGACCTGGTAATTCTCATGGACATCCTCATTCTCCGTGTGCAGAACGAGTGTTTCAGAACTCTGAGATTGATGACTTCTCCTCCTTCACAAGAGTTCGTCATTCCTTGAAACAGCCCCGAGTTCCCCCACCTCCATCTATGACATCAATGCATAGAAGTTCCTACAGACCCACGGATCACCCGAGCTCATCATCATTTGTGGACAGAGAAACACCCCACCATCATTCAAGTAGAATTGAGCAACAAATCAGGCAGACGGGTTATGACAGAATGTATCAGGAAAACATTAGAGAACCTGGGACAACAGTGTTAGTTGAAGAGAATGGTGTCCATTTAGATCACAATGAGGAGAATAATGGCCCAAGATGTGACTCACAATCCTCTCTTTCTGTTTCAAGTCCACCTGGTTCGCCGATGCATCCTTCACATGATGAAATGGATGTTTCTGGGGATTCTCCAGCATTGCCACCATCTGCTGATGGGGAACAGACCGTGTCATCTGACAATGAGCACACTGAATCAGCACTGGAGGCAGGTAATCTTAATATGACGGCAACTTCGAGTTCAGTCTCTCATGGAGAAGATGATGAATGGGCTATTGATAACCACGAAGAAATGCAGGAGCAAGAAGAGTATGATGAAGATAATAATTACCAGGAAATAGATGAAGTTGCTGAAGGGGATAATGAAAACCTTGACCTGGATCAGGAGTTCAAACATTTGCAGTCAGATGTGCAGAATAAAGCTGGGGAGATGGACCAGGTTATTCTAGGTTTCAATGAAGGTGTTGAAGTTAAAATTCCTAGTAATGATGAGTTCGAAATGACTTCCGGGAACAGTGAAAAGGCAACCAAACAGGTGGATTCCCCAGGTTCTATCGAAGAAATGATTAGTAATGGTGTAGATAGATTAAAAGCAGACAATGCTCTTCTGGAGAGGTCTGCAAGCAACTCTTCAAAGATAATAAATGAAACAGAGAAGGCACTGCAAGATTTGGTACTTCATCCAGTAGCATCCTCCATTTATCCTCATGAGAGTGTTGAGGCATCTAATAGCTCCGGAGTGCCAGCTCAAAATCCAGTGGGATCTCTTCTAAGCTTGCCAATGCCATCTACATCCATAATCCCACCGGTCTTGCCCTCAGCATCTAGTGTTGCTACTCAGGGTGAAGTACCTGTTAAACTTCAGTTTGGTCTGTTTTCTGGTCCTCCTTTAGTATCATCACCTGTTCCAGCCATTCAAATTGGTTCTATTCAGATGCCAATCCATCTACATACTCAGGTTGGCCCTTCCCTAGCTCCGATGCACCCTTCACAGTCTCCAGTATTCCAATTTGGACAGCTGAGGTATTCACCACCTATTTCTCAGAGTGTTTTACCCCTTGGTCCTCAGGCTATGTCCTTTGCTCAGTCTCCTACTCCAGCCTCCTATTCTTTGAACCAGAATCCTTCAGGCTATCTACTCAATGAAGGACATCAAAACTCTTCCCAGAAAAACTTAGGGGATGGAATGCCTTCTGCAGATAACCAGGCTAGTCTTGCACAAAAGATTCCTGATCCATCCCCAGGGACCTTAAATTCTGAGCAGCTGAGTGCTTTGTCAGATTCTCCAAAGAAAGGAGTTTTAGCACCGCTGAATCAGACAGATCGGTCGTCCTATGGTGGTAAGAAAGCTACTGGTGAATCAACTTCCCAAACTGACCATCATAGTAATCAAGATGGCACTTCAAAGAAGAATTATAGATCAATTGCTAATAGAGAATCTCAAAATCAGCTAAACACTGAACCACAATCTTCCAGGTTCTCTTCAGGGGGGAAGGCTGCCACTGTGTCAAAGGCTCCTGGAAATGTATCAGGTGGCAGAGGGAGACGATTTGCCTATTCTGTCAAGAATGCTGGGTCAAAATTATCATTTTTGGGAGCAGAAACCTTACACACTGATTCGGTGGCTTTCAGGGAAGGACCCGGAGGAACAACAGGGGAACTGAGTTTAGAGTTAGAGAGAATTTTGAGATGAAGCAAACACAGGGCACAGAGTTATTTTACCATGCCAGGCAGGATGAGAGGCCATCTCTTTATGGGAGGACCTCAGGGATTTCTGTAAGGAATGCAGGTAAGAAGGATGTTATGTCCAATAGGTTGACCAGGATGATGAATGAACCAGATAACTTGAACTCAGGTGCTTCCAGTTCACAAGTGGTGAGTTCTGAGAGCAAGACAGATAAGGCCACTGGAAAAGAAGTGGTGTCAAAGAGTATAGCTTCTGCTGACAAGTATCATGGTCCAAAAGGAACTTTGAAAACAAATGGAACTTCTGAGGAGGATGTTGATGCTCCTCTGCAGAGTGGAGTTGTCCGCATTTTCAAGCAGCCAGGCATTGAAGCTCCTAGTGATGAAGATAACTTTATTGAGGTAAGGTCCAAGAGGCAGATGTTGAATGACAGGCGAGAACAGAGGGAAAAAGAAATTAAGTCCAGGTGTAGGGTGCAGAAGGTAATGTTCGATTCTAATTTTTGCTTGTATTCATGATTTCATCTCACGGGTATCCTTCACATGCTGCTGAAAAATATGCTTCATGTTTGTTTCTTTCACATGATCTAATAGAAGGTGCCTCGCAAACAACATTCCATTCCTCAAAGTAGTGCCGCCACATCCAACTCAAATAAAGCAGCAGCCTCTTTGGGTGGAGATCCTGCAGACAGCGTTCGGTCTGAACTTGTTGTCACAGAAGGAAGAGGATTTGCTAGCATTGAGCCATCACTTGTATTTATGGCCAGCACAACAACTCAGAATCTACCACCAATTGGCACTCCTTCAGTGAATGTTGATTCTGAAACAAGGTCCAACAATTTGACATATGCCTTGTTACTTGGTCAATTTATGTTTTCACTTATGCATGTTAGGGCCTTTATTCACATAGTCTTTCACAGGTCTAATCAGACAGTCCCTGCCCCTGACATATCTACTGCTGGGGCAAATCTTGTTTCAGACTTGCTTTTTGATAGCAAGAATGTCGCTCCAGACAATGCTTCATTGCCTTTGGGTTCCTGGGACAGTGCAAACTTAAATAAGGTTTATGTTTGACTTAATTTTACTTTGTTCTTTTGTGATTGGGTGTCTTCCGTTTCTCTATCTTGGTATATCTATTCTATATTTGTTTTTTCTAAGATAGCTATTTCATACAATTAGATATGGTGTTAATTTCTTAGTGATGGTGTTAATTTTGAGGCAAATTCTGTTTGGTTTCTGAGCTATCAGGATGTTGTAAATGTTGGATATGGTCTTGTTTGAAACCTGCTAATGACAGTTGCTCATAAGCATTTTGCCATTATGCTCAGGAAAAGCTCGACCTTCCAATAGCTACTTATATCATGAATTTGTAACAATGGATCTATTCATGGACAGAAACAGCAACATTTTCCTTTTGATGACCATTTTCAGTCAGATACTCTTTCTTTTTTTTTTCAAAGAAACAGTTGTTCTACACATCCTTGTTATCACTTAAATAATGAGTTCTTCTATTTCTTCAAATAATGAATGCTTGTTATTTTCTGGTAACTTGCATGTTTGTAATTTCCAGTTGTTTTTCATTTTTGTAATGGTTTTACCACTTGCCGCTGCTACTACCGCTTCATTAAGAATCTAAAGTCAAATAGCTACTTCTATTATTGCTACTTTTCAGCATAGTTATCTGAAATCTGTTTAAGACACCAATGAATTTTTTTTCTTTTGTTTTTTTAAAATACCATCATGCATAAACTTGTGTCTGAGGCACCTTTTCTATCATCTTTTGCTAGACTTTGCCTCCTTGATTTGCACCTGAATGTTCTGTCTTGCTTTATCCAATCATATACTAACATTCAGAGGTTCTTGTTGTACGTGAGCATGCTATCTGAGTAAATTCTGCACATCTGTACCTTAATTTCTGCAAATGTTACAGATTTTGATCCTTCTTTCCACAATTTAATTTCATTCTTTTATCTTCCCCTGCTGGATCTTGTATTCCTCGGCTTTTGAACATGACTTTTTCCTTGTCATTTCATCTTTCTGATTGATCTTCTGCAAGTCAGGTGCCACTTCTTACTTGGGCTCCTTCAAATTTTAAATGCGCATAACCATACCATCTCATTTGGTCTCCACTGCTTGTCCTCATTAAATTCTCTTTCTGCATATCTTTCATATACTCATCTTGATACATTGATATAAGGTGGACTTATTTTGACGGAATTTGTGAGAAAAACTGGAGATGAACTTGCATCTGCAGAGGTAACTCTTAATAGGAATAGTTGGAGAAGGATGTTTCATAGTTTGAATTGTATGTATTTGGATAAGATTTCTGTATTGTTGTTAATACTGACATGTCTGCAATGTGATTACACTGTAGCATATTCACTTTAACTGTTTGATGTTGATTGCAGCTGTTTCTGTGGAATATTATTTAGTGCTAACATCTGAATTGTGTTTATTTGCAACTTCAAAGATGGTTGGAAATGTGTATTGGCAAGTATAGAAATCGTGCTTGTGACACAAAGATACAGCATTTTGCACTGTTTATGACAAAAGTATAATATTTTCTGTTGTAACTAGTTTTGATTTTATGTTTTGAAAAATGGAAATGTCAGTGATTCCTTGAATCTTGTCAAACATGTCTACCATCTGCCATAGCAGCATCACCATTTCCTTATTAGATGCCATTAATGCACATTTCTTGAAACTCAATTAGTATGATCTTTGACTTTGTTCTGAAGGTTTAGGAGTTAGGAAGAGTGGAATGGAGGTTGTGAGAAGGAAAATGAGGAGACCTGCCTTTATAGTATTGACTATTAATGGGAATAATGTCAAAGAAGGTTCATGGAACTAATCCAAGTATGTGGATTGAGACTCGTGACCTTCTGTATCATTGCTAATGCTGTCAGATAATTCTAACAAAAAAAAAAATCCATTTTCAGTTTGAGAAAATTCTCTACATGTCCGCTATCAGTTGCAACAATTTATTTAGCATCCTTGTGCATATTTCTGGTGTAGGTGTGGTAGCAACAGTGCTTGCATATCCAACAGTAGCTGGCGTTGTGCATGGGCAGGTTTTAGGCCATGCTTGAGTGATTTCTTTTGTTACATCATTTCGCATTCATTAGGCACATGACTTTGAATTGTAAATTTCTTGACAACTGGTCGGTTTGATTTGATAAGATAAAAGCTGTAATTGCCCTCAAGTCTTTGATGAGCATGTCCACATCTGTGTGAGTTGATTGCTATCAGTTTATCCTTATTATATACGGTTTCTGCATATTAATATACTCATTTTTGATAGTTAAAGCACAGGTTTGGCCTTGTACTGGAGGGTTGGGACTTAGAAAACAGGAGCCAAGATCTTGTAAAACTTGTATGGAACCTGGAAGAAAACTATTGAAGAAAAAGCTTTAATCTGAATGATTTGCTATTAAAACCGGCGACTAAGAGTTCACGAGAGAACAGAGGTTTGCAAACTAATCCAAGGATCCGGGATAAGTTTTGTATGTTAACAATAATAGCGAAAAATGTTTGTAACATAATCATGACATATTCAGTTTGATTGGTCTCTCCCCAACCTTGTGTTGCCAATTGCAACCACTTAGTTATCGATTTGTGGAATAGGTATGGTTCCAATAATGTTTGTAGTTTGCAAAATGGTTGGCACTGTATACTGTAGAATGCAGAGACAGTGCTAGTAACATAAGATTTTATTCCATGGAGTGCTCTGCTAACTGGTTTCTGATTGGTTGGAATGTGGTTTTCTGATTAAATCATTTCTTCTTTATCGGATGGTTAGGTTTGATAGTGCGACTTCATAGCTGCAGATGTTCTTGTTGTCCTGTCACACAACTGGAGTACAAGTTAGTTAAATCATTAAGGGGTTGGATATGTTTCCAGCTAACGCTTGGATTTTGTATTTGTGCTTGATTTGTTTTGGTATGGAGAGTTGAAAGAAATGGGAAGATATGGATTTGGTGTTAGGTTGCAAGGTGGAAGAACCCTCATTGGTTCTGTATGCCATTTCAACGACACTGTGCCACACATAAATGGTATCAGCTGTTTGCAGAGCCACTCTTAATTCAGTCATGGATATCTCTCTATCTCCATCTCTACCACTCATTTTTAATTTTACATACATGACTAGAAGACAAAACTTCTGCTGGAGTTGGTCCTATGAAAGACAATCATTTAGCCAAAATTGCTATTGACTTTTTTTTGTTCCAGTTGTTCACCCTATGTATGCATGACAAACTTTGAGAATTTTTGTGGATTTTGTATGAGTTGATCACCAGAAGCATGTTACATCTTTTTTGCTCAGACATTATGGCTTGAAGTTACATCAATAGATAGCTCATCAAGTATGGAATAGGACATTGCCTCTGCACTTTAATACTTGAGAACTTGTATGAATTGAATGATTTTACTATTTGTGGAAGGCCACAAGCCATCCATTTTTATTATCTGTCAACCTTAATGATTATATGCACGAATAAATGTTTGCTTGTCTGTTAAATATCTCACATGAACATGGCATGTTTAACGGATTCAAGTTTCATTATCTCTATTTTGTTAAACTTGAGTTTTACTAGGGCAACAACAGTAGATGCAGCTCTGCTGGCTGCTATGAGAACATTGGTTATTCTGCTAACTGATGCATCACCTAGATAGCCTTTGTAAATAAAGCTTGGTTAAAAACTTTAGCCTATTGATCTGGTTGGATGGAATTGGTCTGTCATGATACAAGCTTTAACGGATGGTCACATAGAAGAGGAACATTTATTTTCTGTCTGTATTTAGGGATGCCAAAGCAGATAAAAAATTCTCGACAGGCCTATCTGGAAAATTCATGTCAAAACAATGCAAAATTAGGCCTGGATAGGTGTTTGGGCTGGTTGATTTTCACATCTATCTATATTGAAATTGATTTTACCTTCAGAAGTTGGCATATTAAGTTTTTATGTGGTTTAGCTGATGTTTGATGTCTTATGATTTCTGTGGTCATGCACTTTCTAACCTATGGATACCAAGTTTTTTAGGTGATGGCCTTGACTCAGACTCATCTTGATGAAGCTATGAAGCCAGCACAATTTGATTCACATCTGGCTTCTAGCATGGTCCTAGAGCCACATAAACCCACAGCATCTATCATGACTCAAGAAAAACCTCTGTGTTCATCGACATTTCCCATTAACTCCCTCCTTGCAGGGGAGAAAATTCAATTTGGTAAGCAATTTTCTGTTGAATTTTTGACTTTTATGTAATTTTGTTGGTCATGCTGTTTGACTTTCAAAACATATTTTCACTGAGTTCAGGAGCTGTTACATCACCAACTATTCTACCTCCTGTGAGCAGAACTATCTCTAATGGACTTGGGCCTCCAGGTTCATGTAGGTTGGATGTGAAAATTGATCGCAACTTACCTGCAGCTAACAATGATCGCAACATGTTCTTTGATAAAGACAAGCATCCTAACGAACCTTGTCCAAATTTAGAAGATCCTGAGGCTGAAGCTGAAGCAGCTGCTTCTGCAGTTGCTGTGGCTGCTATTACTAATGATGAGATGGTTGGATCTGGGATGGGTGCATGCTCAGCTTCTGCTTTAGACACCAAAAGCTTCAGTAGTACAGATATCACTGGATTAGCTACAGGAGGTGATAAATCAATCTTTTTACTTCTCGATCCAAAATTGTACATTATATGCTTTAAAGCGTCCATGCACGATAATGATTGAGCATTAAACTTTGCAATAGGTGTGACAACCAATCAAGAAGTAATTGGTCGATCAGCTGGTGAAGAGTCCTTGACTGTTGCTCTGCCAGCAGATCTTTCTGTTGATACTTCACTCTCACTGTGGCCTCCTTTGCCCAGCCCACAAAGTTCTGGACCAACGCTTTCACATTTCCCTGGAGCTCCGCCTTCTCATTTCCCCCGCTTTGAGATGAGCCCAGTGTCAGGGGGGCATATTTTTGCCTTTGGATCCCATGATGAGTCAGGTGGCACCCAGGGACAATCACAAAGAAGTACCACTTTAGGTTCTGGTCTGGTTGGGCCTTGGCCGCAATGCCCTTCTGGTGTGGATTCCTTCTATGGCCCTACAGCCGGGTTTGCTGGTCCTTTCATCAGTCCTGGAGGAATCCCTGGTGTTCAAGGGCCTCCTCATATGGTTGTCTACAACCATTTTGCTCCAGTTGGACAGTTTGGGCAAGTAGGCCTAAGTTTTATGGGTGCTACTTATATTCCTACTGGAAAACAACCCGACTGGAAGCACAACTCAACATCTTCCACAATTGGTGATACTGAGGGCAACCTGAATAATCTAAATTTTGTTTCTGGTCAGTGCACCTCACACAGCATGCCTACTCCTCTTCCGCATCTGGGCCCAGGATCACCTCTCATGCCAATGGCTTCTCCTTTGACCATGTTCGACATCACCCCATTTCAGGTATGTTTATCTAAAGAAAAAGCAAAACTGTAGCTGTTATAGATGTGAAAGGGATGTAAATCATTTTTATTTAGGTATTTGCCATCAAGTTAATTGTAGAAAGATGGAGTGAGGTGGACAGAAGTATGCACGTTCCATATCATGAACTTTTTCTAGGTAGCATTGCTAAATGGTGCAATGTGGTGAGGTCATCGTCATTGAGGCATGTATGGGGTTTAGTATCTCAATTAGGTCTAAGAAGCTAGAGATTAAGAAAGTCTTGAGTGGAAGTGCCGAGAAGGGACTTGGGAAATGCTTGGAATGATGGAGAATATGAACCTCTATCAAGCATATCCAAAGAAAGAGTACCATAGCGCCAACTCAAGATGGATGGAATTAAGCTTGCGATATGAGGGTCGGTATATGGGTTAAGGGGTTTGGATTGAGAGTTAAGAGACTGATGAGACTTCTATGTGTTTCATACATGTACTTCATATTCTGATACCAGTGACTCCCAACACACACGTGCACGCATGCGGACACACATGCACACACTCATAAAATAAACAGTCTAGAGGGCATGTGGAACATCTTTCACAAGGATTATGTATCATTCCTTAATGCAGGGTTAAGGAAGAAAAAATGTTATGCATACTAGTGATGTTAAGGAGTCAAATCATAATGCTGCCATTTTTTAGGTACCTGAATACTATCAGTTTAATAATGCCGATGACTTGAATCTTTTCTTTTTTTTTTTGGTCCCCTCATTTGTCAGTGTTTTGTAATCTTTGTTAATTATTTTTTCATAGGTTTCATGAATTTGACTTTGAATTAAACATGTCATCTTTCCAGTCATCTGCCGACATACCAATGCAAGCTCGCTGGTCTCATGTACCTGCTCCACCACTCCACTCTGTTCCACCGTCCATGCCACTGCAGCTGCATCATGTAGAGGGTGGGATGCCTTTGCAGTATAACCATAATTTGCCAGTTGAGGCATCTAATGGAAATAACAAGTTCCATGAGCCTCACTCATTAATACTGGATGATGGCACTAGGAACATTCCAATTCAAAGTTCTACCACCAAAAAATTCTCGGGTGAGTTGGGTCTGGTGGAGCAACCAACTTCCAGTACTTCCAATGCCCAGACTGTTAGGCCTTCATATAACCCTGCAAGTGGTAACAATAGCGAAGTGTCAAATCTGACCAAAACCTCAACAAGAACTACTATTACTGGTGGCAGTGAGAGCAGCAGTGTTGGGGAAACTGGCGGTCGGACTTCAGGCCCTTCATCAAAGACTCAACAGCCAGCATTATCAGGTCAGCAGTACCTTCCTCCAATTGGATATGCTGATTACAGAAGTGGGGCTTCTCAGAAGATAGGCTCTGGGGGCGAATGGCACCGTAGGACTGGATTCCAGGGAAGAAACCAGGGTTCGAGTGCAGACAAGAATTTTGGCTCTGCCAAGATGAAGCAAATATACGTGGCTAAGCCATCTAGTGGACCTGCAAACCCAGGGTAGATGATGTGCAGTTTCTCCTTGTCAGGATCACTCAGCTTCGATTGAGCTGACATTTCTGTCAGCAACCAGGAAAGAAAAATTTATGGACTGGACCTGTTCTACTAGCTGCTTCTTTTATTTACTGATGTTCTTTAAGTGGTAGCTTTATCTCTTCTCTGGACGTTTTTAGAACTGACAGATTGATTGGTGAGAAGGGGCACGTCTCGTTGTGTCATTATACATATTATTTGCCGTTGTTGGAAGCATAAATATGTGGGCTGAGATTGGGCTTTTCGATCTCCGAACCCTGGCTGTGATATTGTTGTGCAAGACCTGTTTGGCTGGTCTCTCTACAGTAACTTTTATTTCTCGGGTTGCAAAAGATGGACAGCTGTAAGAAATCCAATCAGAAGTTTGATAATTTTATTTAGTGATACTAGTGAGATAGTGCCTGTTGGAGTCTTCATCTCAATTTTCTTTTCCATCCTGCATGATGTAAGATGATTTTATGCAGTCTTTTATATGTACTCTGCCATGCCAGAAACTCGAAAAAATGATGCTTATTTATTGGTAAAAGACTAGCATGTGGAGATTCCATTTCAACTCAAGATTTGAAATAATGTGAAGAGGATTTCCATACTTTGAATGGCTTGTATGTCCCCTTTGTTTTGTGCGAGCTAATTTACGAATTTTCATGTTCTCTGGCATGGTTTATTACTTGGGATGGAAGTTGGTTTCAATCTGATATTTAATGAACTGTCTCGCTAGACGAGTCTATAGCACTTGATTAATCTTAGCATTTCATCACTATAGTCTAACCAGAGAATTTTCAATTGGATTTATGCCCTGGATTTAGTTTGTTGTATCAGTGATGAAATTTTATGGCTGCTTGCTCGGAATAATTTACCTTTGATTGGAATATCTGACAGTAATTAGTAGATGGTGACTATTAAATTTGGATGAAGACTGATACTGAGGCTGACTTGTTTGGTAACATGAGGAAATATTACATTAGGGATGCCTGGAGCACAATATCTTGCATAAAAACCTCGATTTTTTGGGTCCTTTCTTCTGTATCAAGTGGATGTATACCGTGTTCTCAACCCTCTCTAAAAGCATCATATGGGGACGCCAAAAACTTGGCATGAGCAATGCTTGTGATTTACCTAAGCAATATTTGATGGATGGTCGTAATTCCGTTAACCAAGAATGTATGCAGTAAAATTTCTTTTAAAAAAGCTGCAATATATCTGATAAAGTACTTGCCCATTTTAGGTTTATATACTCTTTAGTGAGAAACGTTAACGTGAGGGTATATATAGTATAAAGAATTTTCAAAATTCTTCGCGCTTGCGGTGTAAAAAATTTAACATAAAGTGCACCACTTCGTCTGATTGATCCACGTAGTCATCATTTTTCAATACATATTTAATACTTGTAGATCGACTTTTCGTTTAAAAATTTTGTATGACGAAAATGTCTCTATTCTTTGAAAAAATTATGATATTCTATGTCCATATTATGACATTCTGCATCCATAATATATAAAGGATGTCATAATTTTTTCTAAAGAACAGAAATATTTTTATTATTTAAAATTTTTAAAAGAAAAAGTTGACATATAGATATTAAATGTGCGTTGGAAAGTGGTTGGATAAAAATGTTCCCTTTATATTACAATATCTTAGGCCATATTCTGACATCCTGGATTATATTACGCCACGGGATGTCATAATTTTTTCCAAAAGATAGAAATATTTTTATCATACAAAATTTTTAAATAAAAAAATCGATCTACAGGTATTAAATGCGCATTGAAAAATGATAACTATGTGGATCAATCAAATGAGATGGTGTCAAATTTTCTACACATCCATGGTGAACAAAGAATTTCTCTAAAGAATTTACGTATCATGGGCATTTTAGATGGTTTGTTCAGGAGATAGCGTCCACAAACATCACGGCTGAAGGCTAAAGAAAGTTGTTGCAATTTTATGGATGCTCTCTCTCTACGCTTTCATCATTAGTAATAAACTAGCACTTACAGAGGTTCCATTAATAATAATAAATTTAAAAATTATATAAATTTATATTTTTTATTTAAAAAATAAAAAAATATAATTTAATATATGATATTGCGAGAGATTATCTTGTAATGTTACGTGTCAACATGGAATGCTACCTCTGACACTCGTATAATGCGAAGATTTAATCGATAATAATGATAATATTTATTTTTATATTAATATTAATAAATTTAAAAATTATATAGATTTATATTTTTATTTTATTTAAAAAAATATAAAAATAAAAAATAAAATTTGACACAGTGTTGTGAGAGATTATTCTATAATCTTACGTGTCAATATGGAATGCCACCCCTAATACCCGTGTATCATTTTACTATATAAGTTTAATCGATAATAATGATAATATTTGTTTTGCTATTAATATTAATAAATTTAAAAATCATATAAATTTATGATCTTATTTTTTATTTTAAAAAATGAAAAAAATTGATACGAGGCATTGCAAGAGATTGTCCTGTAATCTTACATGTCAATACGGAATACCATCCTTAATATCCGTTTATCTCTTTACTATTATTATATAGATAGATGATAATATTTATTTTACTATTAATATTAATAATTTAAAAATTATATAGATTTATATTTTTATTTATTATTTAAAAAATATTAAAAAAATAAAATTTGATACATGATATTGCGAGAAATGATCCTATAATCTTATATGTTAATATGAAATACTATCTTAATACTTATATATCATTTTATTATTATTATATAGATATATTATGTTGGTTTATCTTTTAGCCTCAGTTTGTGAGGGAGGTAAGGCTGAGTCATCCTCACTTATCCCGATGAGAGTATGGTCTGAGAATATTACTTTTGAACATTTGTTCCTTGAGTATAATTATAATATAATATAATAATATATTAATATTATATAAAATAATATTCTAACATGTATATTAATAGATAATAGTATATAGTGGTATAGTGTATTTTAGAATTTATATATTAGCATGTCTATGTTATGTTAATATTTATCACGTATCAATATTGACATAGTTTAGTCTATTAGCATTGCTAGATTTTCATACCGTACTAATAAAAAGTATACTAATATTATATTAATTATCTTATAATACTTTTTTTTGATTAAAAATTATCATATAATACTTTATCTGCATAAAATACCATAAGCTAATATTGGAAGAGCACATTTGTCAAGTTCAGAAAACAGCCTAAACAGATCACCTTTTTCTCTACTTATACAACTAGCATGGTGGCCGAGCGTTGCTCGGGCCTATTGATTTTGCAAAGCGTGTGAGATTTAAAATTCTTTTCTATTGCTTTGCAATTTGTGCAAAAAAGATTAAGATTTCAAAAATATTTTTTTTATTTTTTAACTCCTTGCTGTGTGACATGCACAACACGGATGATCTGAAATTTTTTTCTATTACCTTGTGATTCGTGCAAAAAGATCGAAATTTCAAAAATATTTTTTTTTTCTTTTTACTTTATAATTCGTGTGTAAAAAATCAATAGAACCATGCACTAGAAAATCAATGTTTTGCTCTCGCCACACCTGCACCTGCAATTGTACCCTCTTCACCCACCCCATGTCTGCTCCGATGCCGCCAGCATCCGAATACACTCTTCTAAACTCAGCTCGACTGTAAAGTGTAGGGCCGTTCGATCGTCCGCATCCTTTGCATAGAGGTCCCATTCGACAGACTCGTCAGCAAAGTGGGTCCATAGAGAGACGGTGTCGATCTTTCAGATGGCGTTCCACTAAGGGTTCATCCGTCCCACGGACTAGATCGATTCAGCAGATGAACCAACCCTCGATGAACCAGCATACCTAGACAATATGCCAGTATAAAATATATATATATATATATATATATATATATATATATATATATATATATATATATATATATATATATATATATATATATATATATATATATATATATATATATATATATATATATATACACTCCTTGCTGCCCATGTGCACAGTACATATGATCTAAAAATTTTTTTGTTGCTCTGTGATTCATGCGAAGAGACTAAAGCTTCAAAAATATTTTTCTTTTTTTTTATGTTATAATTCGTACGTAAAAAATTAATAGAATTATGCGATGAAAAATCAATGCTCTAACTCTGCCACACATGCACGTGTGACCGTACCTTCTTCGTCCGCCCCACGTTTGCCCCAGTGCCACCTGCATCCGGATGCACTCCTCTGAACTTAACCTGACCATAAAGTATAGGACTATCTGGTCATCCGCATCTTCCGTATCGGGGTCTCATTCGATAGACTCGTCGACAAGGAGGGCCCATAAGGTGGCGACGTCGGTCTTCCGAATGGCGATCCATTCGGGATCCGCCCACCACACGTCCGCTCGAAACCTCCCAACCGATTGGAACTCGTGAGAATAGAAAAATAAAAAAAATGAAGAAAATAAGAAAAAGAATGAGGCGGCTTGAGATGAGTTCAAAAAAAGAAAAGAGAAAACAATATATTGTGGGAACAAAAAAAAATGAACATCATGGAGACTTCCAAACTTGACACATGACGTGTTAGGAGATTATTCTATTATCTTATATATCAATACAGAATGTCACCCTCAATACCTATTCATCATTTTATTATTATTATATTGATAAATATAGATAGATAGATAATAATTTAAAATATTTTTTATTTTTTATCATACTATTTATATTTATATTTTTTATTTAAAAATATTAAAAATAAAAAAAATAAAATTTGACATGTGACGTTGTGGAAGATTATCCTATAATTTTATATATTAATACGGAATGCCACCTCTAATACCTGTGTATCGCTTTACTATTATTATATAGATAGATTTAAAATATTTTTTATTTTTTATCATAATATTTGTATTTATATTTTTTATTTAAAAATTAAAAAAAAAACTTGACACGTGACGTTGTGGGAGATTATCCTATAATCTTACGTGTCAATATGGAATACTACTCCTAATACCCGTATATCGCTTTACTATTATTATATAGATAAAGATATTAGATAATATTTTTTATTTTATGAAAATAAAGGCAAAATCATAAACATTTCTTGGAATAACATTATTTATATTAAACAAAATAAGGCTCTATCCTAATTAAACCTGTTCAAAATTAAATCAACCTAGTATGTAACCTACTTGTCCCCAAAATCCTTATTCCTTTTCCATATTTGGTCCTTGGTCTATTTGGGGGTACTCGAGAGATCATCCGATCACGATGATCCATGTTTCCTCTAACAAGTCCAGCATTGGTAGATGTTATAGGGGTATCGATTGGGCTGCTCTACCCTGAGTTGCAGATGCTTGATCCATATCCTATGGCCATACTAGTTTTTGCGCTTGATAGAATGAAGGCACATGAAGTTTTTGATATTTAATTGATGATACGATGGGCGCCGAAAGCGGCACTGTTTGCTACCGTGTCTATGTTGGGGAAAAGAATCCGGTTACACAACCATCATGCTATACTTTCTTGATGGTTTGCAGTACATTAATCTTTAAGGATGTATGCTCCTTTTTGTACAGACTTATTAAAACTTTACCAGACTTCTTGCAATAATTTACAGGAGACTCGTAAAGAATTAATCAAAAGCGTAGTGGTACAACGCAGTCTTTAGCTTACAGATTTCTTATTGAAATTTCCAATTTTCTTGAGGGTTTGATTTGCTGCTAGTAGTTGAACAAGTCTTTGCCATTTATAGGTAATAATCTATGCCTGACAAGTGGCAGACTTGAGATGATCATCAATATCCATGGAATAATGCAATGTTTTATTTTTGTCTTTTTCCTTTACCAAAGAAGTCCTTTTAGATTAATTCCTTTGAATCTAGTTTTTTTAATAATTTTTTATGAAGTTGGATATGGCTTTTTCTATGTTGATGGACGAGGTTGCAGAACTTCAATATTGGAATCTCTCCAGATAACTTGGTAAACATACAACCTTCATTCCGTCCACATATTATAGTATGAGCTGAATTGGATTCAAGAACAGTTGTAAAGTTGATTAATTAAAGATGGCAACCGTTTCAAGATGTCCATCATCAAAAAAACTGTTTCAAGATGTTGACGAAATATCTCTCTCCAAGTGATTATCAATGCCAATCATGCATCTAGAGATGGGACTCATGCTAGAAATTAAAATTGTCTTACTAAGTACCCAAGAGAAGATTTAGTTGTCACTTTTCCAAAATTAGCTGTCCTACATTTGACACTAATTTCTATAATCAACAACAGTAGATTAGGTAGAGCATAAAAAAGAGCTTGAATATTGTATCATTACATAGTTTATTGATGAATGAGTTCTATTTGCCTTTTAAAAGAAAAACCAAGGCATCAAAATGGTAGCACATATAGTAAACCTGAGACTACAAATTTAATAAGCTAGTCACAGGGGATTAAAATGGCTTGGCCAACATATGAAATATTGTATTTGATTAATATCTCCTCAGGGCGAAATATAATGACTGAACCATCAGAATATTGACCTATATAGAAAAACAAGATCACTATTTTTCATGTTGAAGTTTAACAAGCGAGTAAAGCTAGAATCATTTAATTAGCAAGTATCTAGATACTTGGAGCCTCTTCAATGTGTGACGTTGAGAACTGATAATACCTTCCTCTGGAAAACATTTCCTCCATGTCACTTGGAGGGGGAAGAAGAATTTGTATCTAGGAGGGAAGGAGGCATCCATACAAAAAAAATCCACTCTTAGAAGTCTCAGACGGAAGACCTGATCTTAGACATTCATCTCGCAAAGCTAAATATCAGTTCCTCGTCACCAATCTGGTATGTAGCAGCCTCCAAAGGTCACTGCTAAAAGCCCCACAGATTTAAAACCTTGAAGATGCCACCATGATGTGCTGCAATACTCCCTGGTATGTCCACATGGAATGCTAATTCATAGACTGTACTTTAACATCGAAGAAAAGAAATTCTGCAGAGACTCCATCGGTTCAAGCCCTAAACAAGTACATTGTCTCACCACTGATGTAATTGGTCCGTTGACCACGATCAATGAATCATCAATCTTAGGTGGAAACAATCTGATGAATATTTTATCCATTCAACATCCAAAACATCGCCATTTTTAAAAGAGTACACAACTACCAACAAACACAACCATAAATAAGAAACATTAGCTGAAACTACAGAATCCACACAGGGTGTATATAGGCAGGTGAAATATGTTTATACACAGAAAACCATCTCATTTGACAGATTGGTTAATTTAAGTTACATCAATAATCTTGAGTTCAAGGCTCTCTGGGTCACTTGCATCATAAGGAACTCACAGTCTTTTGCAGCAAGATAATTTCAGATATTTAATGATCATAACCTGTCCTTTTCATCACCCTGATAAACTCATTAGCATCTACTTCTCCATCGCCTGCATGACAGATGAATATCTCAATTACCTCCAAGAATTTAAGTGGATAAAAAAAATCCTGTCAATTATATAGGACTGAAATTCTATTTGTTACTTGCAGGGGCATTTTGTTAGCGAGAACAGCCAATGGAATGGTTTATTAACATATAAATATGAAATCGCAAGAGAACTTGTTACTAAGCAAATTAATCAAACTAGAAGAGGAAGCTATAACAGTTTGATGGTGTCAGCCCATGCCAATATTGAACAGCAAGATATAATTACATATGCTACAGGAAATGCACGTTATGCCCAAAACATTTGAACTCAGTATAATGGTACAAGCATCAAGATGAGACTCCGAAAATAGTAGTAGAAAGGAAACCTTCTCCAGGGAGCTTACAACTTCTTGTAATAATTAAGAAGGCAACAGAGTGGAGTCAATACAGAAAGACTGCAAGAAACTGGAAGAGGATTTCAGAAAGATAGAAAAGGAGAGATCCCTAAGTGGCCCAACTCAAAAATTTAAATATTTGCAATAAAGATGGAGGGTGGAGGGACAAACTTATATGGAGCGATGTTCTTTTATTTGGAACCTATGAAATACTGCATAAGTATTAGGAAGATTTCTATTCCAAGTCAACTGGTGTGGGATGTAAGTGTTCCCAACTAACTATTGCAGTTCCTCTTAATCATACACACACAACTATAGAAAATTAAAGTAGAATTAATTTCTCCCCTCTCCATCAACTGGAATTCATCCTCTTAGATGGTGAAACTCTATGAAAGCCATAACAGAAAAAATAAGCTGCTAATTTGTAATTAGTTAAGAAAGGTGAGATTCTACTAATTATCCCTAAAAAGGTATTCCAAGTATCACCAGTATTTCTTCAATTTTCTGACACTCTATCTTGGTTATACTTCCTAAAAGTTCCAGGAAAACATCGTATGTGAATATGTTTTGTTGCCCTCATAAGAGAGAAATTATTCAATCAAATTTAGTAGGTTTAGCATGATTTAAAAAGATGATGTATGAAACCATGTTATTAACCCTGAAGAATATTTAAGAGTTCCACTGAAAATTCGAAAGGAGAAAGTTCTCACCATTGCGGTCTGCTTCTGTGATCATCTCTCTGATCTCTTCAAGAGTAAAGTTTTCCCCCAAATCTTTAGCAAGATGCTGGATATCAACATCAGATATCTTTCCCTGAAATATGCCCCAGAAGAGTTATGACAGTCTTACAGAAGTCCCATATACATGTATGCGTGAGTTATGACAGTCTTACAGAAGTTATGACAGTCTTACAGAAGTCCCAGCATGCATGCATGCATGCATGCATGCATGCATGCATGGATGCATGCATACATATATATCTTTCCCTGAAATATGCCCCAGAAGAGTTATGACAGTCTTACAGAAGTCCCATATACATGTATGCGTGAGTTATGACAGTCTTACAGAAGTTATGACAGTCTTACAGAAGTCCCAGCATGCATGCATGCATGCATGCAACATGTATGTATGTATGTATGTATGTATGTATGTATGTATGTATGTATGTATGTATGTATGTATGAGAGAGAGCGAAAGCAAGAGAGTTAGGTATGGATATATAGATACAAGCAAGATAGTCACAAAATTTACATTGTTATCTTGGTCAATAATGCGAAAAGCTTTCATTAACTCTTCCTGGAAATCCCTTTCTCCTATCTTGGCTGTCATCATGGAAACGAATTCATCAAATTCAATTGCACCACTGCCATCTTTGTCTACATCAACAATCATCTGATTAACTTGCTGCAATAACATAAGGGTTCTGTGTCTTAGTTTCAAGCCAGATTTTCATAATGCAAAATTAACTTTAAAAGTTCAGGTGTTGAAAGAATTGAAAAACATAAGCATCTAGCAAGAAGAAATTCTTGCAGAATTGATGACTCTCATTTTCAGTGTCATGCTAATGTAATCAAACAACATCTGAATCTAGGGTGCCTAATACAGGCTGTTAAGACCAGGAGTGTTATATGGGAATAGCAATAGTTGAAAAAAACAGTTCAATAACATCTAGATTTGCTGGAGCAGTTGCAGGTTAACCAAGCTTAACCATTGGATCAATAATAAAGCAAAGACTTTTCACATATTAACTTGAAGCATCATTACACTTCCTAATGCTTGAAAAGAAGAAGCACGGATTTGGGTAATTTGAATTATACAAAACTATGCAAGAAAACGAGGAGAGCTTTTTGCTTATTATAAAAGGATGTTAAGCATGTCCTTAAAATGTGTCTAGAATCTTATACATCAATACCAATAAAATATTGGAAGGCCTATATAGTGAATCCCTATTGATTATAAAGCAGCATTTAGCATGACTTCAGCTCATTTAACATAATTTTGGTTCATTTTCCTCTTTCGACAATGATAAGCAATCACCTAGGAATCTTAAAACTTGCTAAAGTGAAGCCTTTGAAGACTATAAAGGCCAACCAGACATCCAGAAGCAAATTAGTACATTTTAAAATTTAGGTGCATCAATCAGTATGATCTATTTGAACTAGAAGTCAAAATTAAATTATATCCAGTATCCTGTCTAACAAGATGACACTTGGCACTTTCTTTTCCTTTGCTTCAACTAATGTAGGTAAATGGGAAAATGGCATTAACAAAATCATCTATCAAGATGCTATTGGTGGAAGATATGACATATGGTCTGCTGTTACTCATTAATCTTCCTGGACATTACAGAGTTTGTAACACGTAGCAGTTTGTAAGGTTCTAACTATATCTGTTACTCCAATGTTGCCTAACAATCTAGTGGTGGCTTCAACATGGCAACTCATCATAATAATCTAAGGAGATTGCAGTCCACATCCTCTCCCAAACACCCTCAGCTATGTACCACAGATCAGAAATGTATAACGTAAAGAGGGGCATGTCAGTAAAAGACTGAAAATACTAAACATACATTGAGATTGAGCAGTGCATAACCATATTCCATTTACCAAATGAACAAGAAATATATCATAAGACAGGAAATCTGCTTGTATGAAGATATCATACATCAAGATCATCAGTCTTGTAATTGAATGTTGAGGAGATTCTAGGAACCTTGTTGGTTATCATGTTCAAGATCTAGATGTTATATAAGCATTGTAAATATTGTATTATTTACAACATGCAGGTAGTATTATTTCTCATGAAGAGAAACTTTAGTTATGATTGTTAAGATCACCTTCTGAAACACTAGTGATAGCAAAATTACAATGATCATTTTTCTCTATTGTTGTAAGAATTTCTGCTGTTCTTGTCATTTGCACTTGCTATGCATATGCATAGCCTGAAGGTCCTCTAGACCTGGCTCTGTTCCACCTCAACATGATGGCTTTTACTCTTTTTAGTGTTTCTATTTTGTTGTATGTTGTTTTGATGTGTTGGAGGCTAAGTATCATTGCCTTTCCTCATTGAATGCAAATCTAAGTTTACAAAGAAATTATATTATTGTATTCCTTATGCCTCTCTCCCCAATACTAGGGGTGCATCAAGGGAAAATATTAGAGCTGTTAAGACGGGCCGGCCCGCCCCGAGCCACCCCGACCCACCTCTAAACGGGTCGGGGCGGGCTGGCCCGTTTAACTGACAGGTTGGAAAAATCCCAACCCGACCCGACCCGCCATGGACCGCGGGTTAAACGGGCCAACCCGTCAAAATTTCAAAAAAAAAAAAAAAATATAAACTGAATTTCATATTCAATTTGAACTCAAATCAATTTATCAAAGTCTTACATCTCAATTCTTATAGTCATAAAATGAAATCGTCAAACTTAAACTAAATACTTAATATAACCCAAACTTAAAAGACTTTAAGTTTCAATTTTCAAACTAATTTAGAGGCAAATCAAAGTCCCAAAAAAATATCCTTTATATCATTATTGTGGCCCTCATTATTCAATTCTTCATCTTCTTCCTCTTTTTCATCAATTATCTCTTCAATAACATTAGAACCCTCTTTTGAAATATATATATATATATAAAGAGATGGGTCAGCCCACTCGACAAGCCCCGACCCACCGATCCAAACGGGGCGGGTCATTTGACCCATTTTTATACGGGTTGCTAAAATATAAACCCAATCCGCCCCATTTACATGGAGGGGTGGGCCAACCCGATGGGCCCAACCCAAATTGACAACTCTAGAAAACATGCCTAGATTAAGGAGAAGGTAGACCGTGCAAGGTATTTCCAGGTTTCTGCTTAGACATTGCAAACAATGCACAATGCAGATTGGTGGATTTCTCAATGATTTCAAGTCAAGGTAGCTACCTCTCCCATTAATAACATTGCATGAAGTGCAGGCTAGGGTCATCTCTGCTTCTACAATCATTGGAGGTGATCCGAAGAGCATAATCAAATGGATCATGGAAAGGCTTCCTTTCCCACTACACACATCCATTTAAGAATGGGTGACAGATTTATAGAAGGGTAGTCCCTGTGCAAGATATAGAACGGAGGCTAATCAAAGAATCAACAAAAAAGTAACGAGACTTTAAGAAAATCTAGATAATTGCTTCCTCTTCCCTGACTCTCACATCAAGTGTTCTAACCAAATGTATTTCATGGTGTTTGCCATGAATATATAGTAGTGGCTTACGAGTGCCTATAATTCATTTTTTCCACATGCCCTGAATTGGAATGCATTAGCATACACTTTATAACTTCTTTCTGTATTTGACAGAGATTTTCTGCTGTGAATTGATAAATAAATTGACAGATAAATGTAAACTAAAGAAAGTTAATTGCATGCCCACATTATAACTTTTTAAAACAACTTTGAATTTCGGGTATGACTTAAAATGAATAAAGGAAAAGAGATTTAATGACTTGAAATGTAGAGAAGATTTTTACCTTTTCTGTCATTTCAAAACCCAGGGCCCTGCAAATAAAATATTATATGAGTATGGTTGCATCACCCTCTACAATAAGATAGCAGCACGTAAATCAGTTCAAAAGAATGGGACCTAAATATATAAGAAACTATTACCTCATGGCAACAGTCAGCTCTTTGGCATCGATAGTCCCTATAAAAAAGATCAGAAGGTTATATTACAGTGAACAGGTGAAAGAAGAAGAGAAAACAAATTCACAATAATTTAAAGCAATGACCATACCAGAACGATCCGTATCAAAGAGTTCAAATGCTTCCTTTATCTCTTGCCTCTTTCGGTGGCTTAATCCTCTTGGATTTTCTCTTCTAGATCCTACCCTAGGTGGAACACTTGCCTACATGACCACGAATCATAACTTTACATTTACTCAATTAAGACAAGGTAAACAAACAATATCTGCAGGTGTTTTAATAATAAAGCTTAACAAGCATTATATAAATCAAATATATTTATCTACGTACACAAAAGTGTTACCTAGAAGTTGGCGTGGGAGCCAAGCTTCCCATTGTTCCAAACTGTATGACATTTCAAATTTTTAAAAAGCCCAAACCTCCATATCACATGAATATTTGAAAAATTATGTTATCAAATATATAAATATGTTGAATATGAGACTTAGTTAATTAGTCTAGGATACTATTCAATAAATCTGCATTTCACACCATATCACACTAATGAAAAAGAAGAAAAATACATGACATCAATAGGAATGCCTGACACATTAAGCTAATACTGTTTAGCATCTAAATAGTTATAACCTATAGAGTTATAACTTAGATTAAGTTGTCTTTATTGGAATATTGCAAAAGAATGTGTCAAGTTGTCACACTTATGGCTGATGTAAATAGGGTACTCCATTTTTTGGGGTGCCACGGAGAGTCTTGCTATGTTATATCACATCCAAGAAACTTGAGAACTGAAGTTTTCAGGTACTATTGTAACTAACATGCTAATATATAATGCAAGCTCTCCCAAATGTCTATTGGATGCCTACTTGGGTTCAACTGTACTATCACATGAAATCTCAAATGATTAGAAGGAAGAAGAAAAGGAAAGAAGACAACAGAAAGTCTGCAGAAGTCCTGCTGTCACAGGGCTGAAGCCCTGGACACGGGCTTGGCACGGGCGCAGGTGGCACCGTGCCATGCCTTGCTGCGCGAGGGGGCTCGGTGCAGCATTGTGCGCAGGGAGAGCGCACATCTTCGGGACGGCACACCGAAGGAGGGCTGAAGCCTTGGACATGGGCTTGGCACGGGTGCAGGTGGCACCATGCCATGCCTTGCTGCGCGAGGGGGCTCGGTGCAGCATTGTGCGTAGGGAGAGCGCACATCTTCGGGATGGCACACCGAAGGAGGGCTGAAGCCTTGGACATGGGCTTGGCATGGGTGCAGGTGGCACCATGCCATGCCTTGCTGCGCGAGGGGGCTCGGTGCAGCATTGTGCGCAGGGAGAGCGCACATCTTCGGGACGGCACACCGAAGGAGCGCACGACATGGTGATGACGTGCGGCACGGGCGTGCAGGCTAGACGCACCTTGGCCTGGGTTCGGCCAGAAGGACAGCTCTGTCTGCGGGCTTGGTGCAGCATTGTGCGCAAGGAGGGCGCACATCTTCGGGACGGCACACCGAAGGAGCGCGCGACATGGCGATGATGCGCGGCATGGGTGCGCAGGCTAGGCGCACCTTGGCTTGGGTTCGGCCAGAAGGACTCGGCTCTGTCTGCGGGCATGGGCGCAGCACAACTCGGGCATGGGCGTGGCACAGCTCGGGGACAGGCGCGGCACTGCATGGACGCAGGCGCGGCACTGCTTGTGGGCACAGATGTGATTGCTCGGGCAGGGCATAGCTCAATGCGGGGGCATGGGCGCAGGAGACGTGCGCACGCAGAAAGCGGAGTGCGCACGGAAATAGCGGAGTCCAGCTGCGGCACGGTGCGGGCGACGTGCGCAGGAGACGTGCGCGCGCAGAAAGCGGAGGCGTGCGCGCGCAAGTCGGACGTGCGCGCGATCGGCACGCGTGCACGCCAGACTGCGGTTGCTGGCGGTTCCTTGCAACGCCGGGGCGTGGCAGACTGGGACTCGCAGTTGCAGTTGGTTGGGCGGTTCGGCCAACTACCCAGCAACGTGGGCGCGCTACCAGGGAGTGGGCGCGCACTGCCAGGAAAGTGGGCGAGTGGCCCACGGCCAGAGATGCTATATAGGCCTGTCGGCCAAGGCAGCTGGAGGCAGCCAGAGGCAGCCAGGGGCGGTCGAGAGAGAGGAAAATCATCCAAGGAAGGGTGTTTCCGTAGGCTGTGAGGAGGCAGCCGAGACAGCCAAGGAAGGGTGTTTCCATAGGCTGTGAGAAAGCATTCTGTGTAACCTGGGAGGGTTTTGAGTGCTTTGTAGGCCTGTCGGCCAAGGCTGTGGGAGGCAGCCGAGAAAGAGGGAAAATCAGCCAAGGAAGGGTGTTTCCATAGGCTGTGAGAGAGCATTCTGTGTAACCTGGGAGGGGTTTGAGTGCTCTGTACACCAGGGTGAGAGGGTGAGAGACCTCTTGCATGAGGCAGGTGTGTCCTTTGTACTTTTGAGAAGAAAAGTAAGAAAAGGTTGGGGTTTTTCTCTGTAAACACTTGTGTCTCATACCTTGGGGTGTTGGCTGGCTAAGGGAGTTAGCGCCATCACGGAAGCAATTTTGGAGGTAAAAGTTGCCCCGTGACACCTGCCATCATGGTACACACACACACACACAGAGTTACAAAAGGCAGAAAACTATGGATGCTTCAACTACCCGTTTAATTGATAAGCTCCTTCTCACCTTCATTGCTCATGACGAAGTTCTAATTGTTATTAATTTCAAAATAACAGAAGCACTTCCCAAAGGATATGTTAAAACATTAATATTCGACAAGAAAAATTCTTTTCCAGAAAGATATTTAAATTCACATGAATCAGTGAATAGAAAACTTTTTAATCAGATTTGATATAGAGCACAATTTGGATTGATACACAAGCCCATCCTATTCTGACACACAAATACCAAATGGATAACTGCATTAGACTTTAACATGGCAGAAATAATCCATCAAATTGTAATTGGGGGCTACCATGATGATTTCACCATTTATGCTTCACAAAACATGTTTAAAAGTTATTTCTCAAAGTTCAATAAATGACACATCAGTTAGAAAGAAGTTAACTATTCTATGAAGCATGTGCTGTAGCCCATTGCCATATGGTAGATGATAAAAATAAAGCAGTCAATGCACTACTAAATTGTAGACAACACATCATGACTAGAAGTTTTTTAACACAGAAGACCTAATATAACAAGTCGCATCATCCATGGAGGACTTTCATTTCCTATCTAACTGGTAAAAGTAAAGTACTCAAGCAAAAAGGCCAAAATAATTCATAGAAAAGATTCAGATTGTGCAACAAGAGGAGCCAGGGCCACCATAGCAGAGACAGATAGGAGACCGATAAAATCAACCGCATTCAAATTTCATTCTACCCACAGAAGGACACAATATACAAGACCATAGAAATCATAAACTACCACAAGCCAATTGCAAAAGAGACATGTTATAAGTCCCGAATGTGCTGGCATATCTCTCTCCTCAAGAAGAGTGACTAGTTTCACCATAAGCATCACAAAATTGCTAAAAAGAAAGCAATTTACTGCTCAAGCTTCCTTCATTGGGATAACTCGATGAAATCCAACGATCAAAAAGGCAATCCACTTTGCAAGATAACTTCCAACCAATATTAAGAGATCTCAATGAACCTCCCATGCTTGGAAAGGTATAACACAGGGAAACAAGCAGCAAGCATGCATCAGGATCATTTAACCCAAGCTTCTTTGATTGTTGCCACTGATAAAGCACTAAAACAAAATCATGAAGCATAGCATACATATGTAGCCAATACGAACATTTTCCGTCAATAGAATTTAACTAAACTTGTGATTGTTATGCATAGACATAGAATTAAATGTGAGGAGTCAAAAGACATCAGCTTTATGAGGTTTTCTTGCATTATTTGAAGCGTTTATTTTATATATAATCATCTAAATACTAGACAATGGGAACTTTCATATGTGTTTCTCTAGTTTATTATTGTTTCTTTCATTTCTCTGTGTTTGATTACGAAGATTTGTTACATATACCAAGAATTGCAGCAACTGAAAAAGAATTGCATAATCGACTTGTTTTGCTAGGTATGAAGGTTATGCACATACAAAATCCACCACACACTGAGCACATTAATCAGCATTACCCGCAGAATTAGCACTGATGGTATATAAAAATCTGAGCCCGGACAGATCAAGAAAACTTGGAAATCATCATTACTGGGTGGAAAGAAAAAGAACTTATTAAACAAAATCACGCCTCCTGAATAGATTCAAATTTTTATTCAAAGCAAACCCTAATCCAAAAATTTATACTTTTATCGAGTAGCTAATACTATAAAATTTAAATACCAACATCACTCTGATTCCCAATACCCAAAGCCGGCTAAAAAGGAAAAAAGAAGATCAAAACATGAGGAAAAAGAAAGGTTAAAAAGGAAAGAGCGAATCAAAGAAGATGGATGTGAAGGCGAAAAGAAACAAAGGGAAACAATAATTGACTTCGTGGAGAAATCTGAATGAATGAGGATTCGTGGAGAAATCAATACCATTGGCTTGGATGGGATTTGCAGAGGCTTTTCTTTCCTCCAGGGATCGTCGATCGGCTTCGCAGCTAGGCCCCAATGGTGTTTCTTCTCGAGATCTATAGAGCTTGCTCTTGTGCTTTCTTGGTAACCGTAGAACTCGCTTTTTTAAAAGCTGGTTGCTTTCCTTCACGGATTCGGAAAAGGAAAACGGGTCGGGTCAAAAAAAGTTGTGCCCGTTTTCACATTATATACCCGGTCAACACTTTAAAAGACTCCATTGGACCGGACTTGACCGGAGCTTACCCATTACCAACCCAAAACACCGTGATTTGAGAAGCATCCGGCAAGAGAAATTGGCGTGCACCGTGTGGTCTCGTTAGTAATCACAGTCATTTTTACGGCCATGCATTGAAATAAGTGCTTGATGAATGAGATCATCATAAATAAGCAGCTATGATTGGCAATATGCACGCTATGTAGTATATATGATGTAGAGTATATGGAAAGCTGCTTGTTCCTTAGGATACTTCATCTATAGTATTCTTTTGAGAATCTATATGTTTCATGGAGAAGGAGAATCTTTTCAAAATCTTTGTAGCTAATTATTTTGATGCTCTACCCTGCCTTCATTTAGGTCTACTAGAACGAAAGGAATCAAAGAATTTTTCTTAATAAAAGTTCATTGATCCAC
>NC_025999.2:86675553-86724586 GCF_000442705.2 Elaeis guineensis
GGAGGAACAATGCTGCTCAAGTTGAGGTTTGGATATAATTTTTCAACCGCATCTCGACCATCTTCATACCCGACATAGTATGAGGCGAAGCCACCTTCGAAGATCTCTTCTTTGAATTCTTTCAAACTTCGAAAATCCTCGATTGCCCGACTCAATGCCTCTCTAGCCGACTCCGCTTTTGCCTTCGTCAAATCAGCATCGGCTTGAGCGGAGGACGACTCTTCTTCGGTCAGTGCCAATCTTTCTTGGCTGGCCCGATGATGTCCACATTCGGTTTCAAGTTCTTCGATGCATCTGTCTTGCTCCCGTCGAAGCCAGTGGATAAAGTGCTTTTTGCTCTGACCTGCGACTTAAGAGCCGAATAGCCTCGAGAGCCGATTAAGTTCGGCCCCAAAGATGCTAATCGTCAGTTAGTCGGAAACTCCTCCTGAAGCTTTGTTCCCGGCTGCATTGCCGACTTAAGCTGTTCGAGTATGGCCATTTCTCAGCGTTGGCGGCTACACTTATTCATCCACGACCTACAAAATCACCGACCTTCACATAGCCAATTTTCAGATCGAACATGTCGTGGATCAACTGTAGACAGAAGATAAGTTGGGTTAAAAAAAAGAAGAAAAGAAAAGAAACTTACCCCGATTATCATCGGGTAAAAGGACGAAAACATCTCGACTACCATCCATTTTCTTCGTGCTCCCGATCAATCGAAAGAAGAGCGGCTTGGCACAGTCGCTGGCCAATGTCGGATTGGCTAAGGCCAATTCATCACCAGGCACTTGAAGGTCGAAGTGATCCATCTGGCCTCCGATGCTGCATCTTCCATCAAAGTCACCGGAGCTTTCCCTCAGTCCCTTATCGTGCCCATTTCGAAAGCGAGGGGAAGCTTGAACTCGACTGCACCCCAACTGAAGGAGCAACTAGTGCGGCCGTAGATTGTTCAGGTTCTCCTACCTCGATCCGAACCTCTTCAATTGATGGAACTACCGACGATGCTTCGGCAGTTTTTCTTGCCATCCTTTCTTCGAACAATTAACAGAGAGCACTGTCGGGTGGACAGTGCCAGGATCGACTCATGAACTGATGCAGACAAAGCTTCGGGTTCTTCAGTCAGCGTTGAAGCAACAACTGGAGCTGGTGCCGCTTTAACTTGCACCAAAGTTAGATGCCTCTTCGATGGTTGAGAAGGTCCAGTCTCGGATATTGCCCTCTTCCTAGCAATGTGCTGACGAATGTCGGTATTCGACACTCGTACCCTCGGCTGCATGGCTGCAATTACAACAGAAGTCAGTACAACTCAACAAGTAAAAGAAAAGTAAAGTCTGAAATAACTGACCGACTACACTATACTAGATGGGCAATCGAACTATGACCAACGTCATAAAGGGCCTGTTCGATCACAAGCTCCTTCTGCACCGGACCGCCATGTCTTTTAGTCGATGAAAGTCCTCCCGATCACTGATCCTACTCGACTGTTGTCGTTGGGACTAGTTCGTGGATCGCCCCAACGGGAAGGAAAACCCCAAGGAAGGGTAAAGGAAGCGAAGAAGAATTAGTTCTTCAATCCATGAATGGACGATGGAAGATCGATAATAAAGGAAAGACCTTATCGAAGGTTGAAGAACCACCACCCTTGGGCCTTCGGATGAGGTCAGAGGATGAAGAAAGCGCAGAAAAGAGAAGGACAAGGTTCAGTCAGTAGCAACAGACACAACAAGGCAAAACTAATTATCAGTCGGATCGAGTTCGGAGCCAGTTGAGCCGGATAAAGCCCGTGGTAATCCAAAATATTTCAGACAAATTTTGAAATCAGAAATCGAAAACCCATCCGAAGATCTTCGACATAAAAGGTCACCTGATCCGAAGGAGGGATATTCACCCAACCATCGACTCCAAGGGCGAAAAGCTGAAACTGCTCCGGAATACAATACTATTCTTGGAGTCCGCTCGACATTTGACTTCGAAAGTGAAGAAACCTCCACCTCCGGATCCGCCTGAGATTTGTCAGTCGGATTCTCCGACCGACTGTCCCGAGAAGGAGAAGTAATAGCCATAAGAGATAAGACTCTAAAGAAGACGGAGATTCTAAAGAAAAGGGACTCAAGGAGAGACAGAAATTTGACCTGAAAAAGATGGGAATAACAACCTCAGATGCTGGGGCGACCGTCTGACAGAGTTTCAACATCAAGAAAGACAAAATAAAAAGTAAAGTTTGGTTGAGAGTAATCCTATATATATAGGATCCCTCAACGGTCGAGATGAAGGTGATCGAATCGAAGATTTATCAGATGATGATACATGACAATATCTAGACCAACCATTAATCAGACGGTTCGATGCACCTGCCCCAGATCGAGCCACGTCACTCTAATCCGCATGAACATATCTGACCCAATAACATTCGGATATGTAGTACAAATCTACTTGTCAAAATCATATCGTCCGACACCAAATCGACTTTTCGAAAAATGTCTAACACTGACAATTGATACCGAATTGTCTGATCAGTGTGATAGTTTAAAGACGACCATACTGCCAAAATGATAAAGTAGCCGATCATCCATATCTCGAAGAAAGCGGTATCAAAATCGAAGTTCGATGTGATAGAAATAACTCCCTTCGTCCAATGTAACGAACCACATGACAATATACACATCGGTTCACCTTAGATTTGAGAGTGGGGGGCAACTATTGGGGTAAACCGACCGACCTCCGATTTTGATTGCCACAACTTGACTGCGCATCAACTGATCATGCGGTTTCGACTCTTCATCGATCGACTGAGCAAACCGCACCGACTTACTGTCAGCTGGCCGACTAATGTCAAATGATCGACTAATGATTCGACTACTACTGATCGACAGCGAACGACTTAGACCGTCGGTATAATAGAACTACTAGCGACGGTCGCTCATAGAGTTTACCGACATATGACCGGCTAATCTGCTCAACATACCATAACCGTCAGTTATCAACTACGTGTCACGGCTATTAAGAAAAATTAACGCCCCACTAATTTCATATTTATGGTTCAATAATTTAGCACCATAAAAAGCAGGACCACATGCTCGACGGTTACACCAGAATCATCTATAAAAAGAGGATAAGTGAGCAGTATGGGTAAGCGAGTTTGGAGCTAGAACTCTGCTACTTTCTACATTCAAAAATTACTGTTCATCAACTTTTTTCTCTGACTTAAGCATCGAAGGGTCTCCATCGGACACCAATCCGGTCCGTGTGAATGCTGTCTTGCAGATGCTCATTTCGGACGATAGACGATGGAGAGTTGGCTGCAACAAATCTCAAACCAAAGAGACGAATAGTTTTAGTAACTTCAGAGAGCACGCAAAAATAGCAAAATCAAATCCTTTAAGATGCTATTTAATAAGAGATGATATTTGACATCATCCCAGTGATGTGAGTTAGATGATACGATCATCTTATTTGGTATTATAAAATTCCATCTAATGATAAAAAATTCAGTGATAAATTCGATGATAGCATCACTACACAATACAGTGATGCTATCACCATACATATCTCAGGTGATAGTACATCACCGAGTATTGATGATGTGCTGAAATTATTTGAGAATAAAAATATTTTTAGTCAGTAAATTGAAAAAATAAAAATTTTCTTAATCTTTTTCTATAGATGCCTATCTACTAGATGTATTTTTTATATTTGTTGGTAGGTTTAGTTAAATGATATGGATATCTTTTATTCATTTATTAGATACTTATTTTATTTTTATATGTAGATATTGTTAATTCGCATGGATGGATCATGCTATATCTTTCGTGCTTTTTTTTTCTCAATTTATTTTGATGGATTAAATCATTTCTAATGAGTAATCCTGATATTGATGGTCAAAATTGGCTGAGCTTAATAAAATCTGACTATACATAATATTATCTAATATCATTTTAATAGATTTATCAAAATAAATATCTATAATAATAAATAAATAAATAAATATTATTATTGTTATTACTACTATATATGTTTGTAAAAATTATAAATGAAAAATATTTAATTAAATTATAAAATAATTATTATATATTAATATATAAAATTATTTATAATATTTTATATATTATTATTATCATGATATATCAAATATAATAAAATTTTAATTTTAACGATATCTCAATAATATATTAAATATTATGATCATATATCGTCTCGATATTTATGCATCATTTTAATATTTACATCGTCCTAGTGATCATGTCACTTGATTACACTGTAGATGGTATGCCAAACAGCACCTAGATTTGGTGTTCCATCCTCGCCATTTGGCCAAGTCCCAGCAAACATACGGTGAAAAAGGCTGCATTGTGATCGTACCGTTTCCAAACATCTCCCCCTCTCTCCGTTGGGCCTTTCGCTCACTGGTGTTAGGGCTTCCCGTTTCCGCTTCTCCGCGGCGCCGTCCTACCCCCCGGCTACCGCTAGCGCTCCCTGTCGAGAGGTAACCGCCTTCCTCACCACCACCTCTCTCCTGCCCCAACACCGCCCGTTGGAAACCCTTACTCTAGAGCGAGAGGAAGCTGCGGCGATCGATCGATCGATCCTGGGGTTAGGTTTTCTTCATGCGGTTTGGGAGCTTAGCGCCGGCTGGACACTCGTCTAGAGATGGCCCATCCCAGCAAGTTTGTCTCTGTTAATCTCAATAAGTCCTACGGTCAGCCTTCCTCCTCTTCCGTCGCCGGCCATGGCCGGCCTCGCTCTGGCAGTGGTGGGATGGTGGTCCTTTCCCGGTCCCGGAGCTCGGCTTCGGTGGGGCAGAAGACCACGCCGAGGCTCGCCGTTCCGGCCCCCCTGAACCTTCCCTCCCTGAGGAAGGAGCACGAGCGCTTCGAGCCGTCCTCCTCCGGGACCACTGCCGGCCATGGGAGCTCCGGGCTCAGATCTGCGTCGGGCCCTTCCTCGATGGGGTGGAGCAAGCCGGCCCTTTCACCGGCTTTCCAAGACAAAGAAGTCGGCGCCGGAGGTCAGGGTCAGTCTGGCAGATCAGTGATGATGGGGGATCAGCGGGCCGGCAGCCCTTACATGCCTCCCAGTTCCCGGCCTGCCGGGCAGCCGGTGCCGGTCTCTCCAGCTCTGGGTTTTTCTGAGAAAGCTGTGATCTTGAGAGGCGAGGATTTCCCTTCCCTGCAAGCCACTGCCATGTCGGTTCCAAAACAGAAGGAGGCCTTGAATCAGAAGCAGAGGCAGAAGCAAGTGGGCGAGCAACACTTGGAGCGGGGGGCAGAGAGATTCGAATCACAGGTAGCTCTTGAAATGCGCCCCCAGATGAGATCCTCTCGTGCCATTGCTCATACTGTGTTGGATGGTGATGGGGGCTTGAGCCGGCCGGCTGGTGGTTCGGAACATTCTCGGAAGCAAGATAGGTACTTGCCTGGGTTGCTCCCGCTTGTCCGGCTGCAGCACACATCTGATTGGGCTGATGATGAACGTGACACGGGCCTCAGCATTCCCGAAAGAGACAGGGATCGTGGGAATTCGAGGTTGGAGTCGGTTCAGGTCCATGGCCTATATGATGGAAGGGGGCCGCGTGATACCGAACCTGGTGGTGCTTCATCAAGGGAGCTTTTCAGAGGGGATTCTTTCGGGAGGGACGTAGTTCCTTCTAATAAAGAAGGTCGGGATGTTGGCTCATGGAGGACACCACTGCAGCAGAGAGATAGGTTGGGCACCCAGGAATCGGGAGTTGATGGAGATAGAGCCGATGTGAGGCCTTTTAGTACAAGCAGACAAATGGGTAGAGAGACTAATAATGGCCGTTCGCATTTTGGGAATGATTCTCGAGATGGCGGGACTCTGGATTCTTGGTATGCAAGGAAGGATCTGGGCTCAGGCATAAACTCTCAAAATGGGAGAAGTAGTGTAGCAGAAGCTTTCAGTGGAAAGGGTGCGGTGCAGAATACTCGTGGCTGGCAGGGTGATTTTCCCAGCAGCTGGAACAGAGGAAATTCATTTCAGAATAACCTGATTCTTAAGAGCTCGTTCTCTCCTGGGGGTAAAGGGCTTTCTTTGAATGATCCAGTACGGAATCCTGGTAGAGAGAAACGGCTGGCTGTGAACAGCGGGAAGCCATACGTTGATGATGCTGGTTTTGACAGCAGGGATCCATTTTCAGGTGGCATTGGAGATGTAAATGTTAAATTATTCAAGAGGAAGAAAGACACACCAAATCAGGCTGATTTCCACGACCCTGTCAGGGAATCATTCGAAGCGGAGCTGGAGAGGATTCTGAGGATGCAAGAGCAGGAGCGTGAACGTGTAATGGAACAGCAAGCTAGAGCACTTGAGCTTGCTCGGAAGGAAGAAGAGGAGAGAGAGAGGCTGGCCAGGGAGGAGGAAGAAAGGAGGCGGTTGCTTGAAGAAGAGGCAAGGGAGGCTGCTCGGAGGGCAGAGCAAGAGAGGCTGGAGGCTGTGAGAAGGGCAGAGGAGCAAAGGATTGTGAGAGAAGAGGAAAAGAGGAGAATTCTTATGGAGGAGGAAAGAAGGAAAGAGGCTGCACGGCAGAAACTCTTGGAATTGGAGGCCAGGATTGCAAGAAGGCGGGCTGAAACTAATGCAAAGGATGATAGACTTCCCTCTGTTGCTGCTGATGAACGCTTGCCTGGCCTGGTGAAGGAGAGAGATGCTCCAAGGGTTGCAGATGTTGGGGACTGGGAGGAAGGTGAGAGAATGGTCGAACGCATTACTAGCTCTGCATCATCTGATTCCTCAAGTATGAACAGATATTTTGATCCAGGTTCTCGGCCTTTCTCATTGAGAGATGGAAATCCTGCATTTACAGATAGAGGAAAACATGCATATCACTGGAATAGTGGAAACAGCTCACCACTTCCTTTTCATAATCAAGAGAATATTTACAGAAGTTCAAAACGAGATGCATTTGGTTCTAGGAGGGGCTTCCCTAAGAAAGAGCTTCATGGTGGTCCTGGGATAATGTCCGTGAGGCCTTCTTCTAAAGGAGGGAATGTTGAACATTCACAGATGCAGGATGATTTCCGCCATGAAAGAGGGCAACAATGGAGCAGTAGCAGAGATGGTGATCATTTCAATAGGAACTCAGATGTTGATGCTGATTTTCTTGATAATGATAAGTTTGGTGATGTTGGATGGGGACCTGGTAATTCTCATGGACATCCTCATTCTCCGTGTGCAGAACGAGTGTTTCAGAACTCTGAGATTGATGACTTCTCCTCCTTCACAAGAGTTCGTCATTCCTTGAAACAGCCCCGAGTTCCCCCACCTCCATCTATGACATCAATGCATAGAAGTTCCTACAGACCCACGGATCACCCGAGCTCATCATCATTTGTGGACAGAGAAACACCCCACCATCATTCAAGTAGAATTGAGCAACAAATCAGGCAGACGGGTTATGACAGAATGTATCAGGAAAACATTAGAGAACCTGGGACAACAGTGTTAGTTGAAGAGAATGGTGTCCATTTAGATCACAATGAGGAGAATAATGGCCCAAGATGTGACTCACAATCCTCTCTTTCTGTTTCAAGTCCACCTGGTTCGCCGATGCATCCTTCACATGATGAAATGGATGTTTCTGGGGATTCTCCAGCATTGCCACCATCTGCTGATGGGGAACAGACCGTGTCATCTGACAATGAGCACACTGAATCAGCACTGGAGGCAGGTAATCTTAATATGACGGCAACTTCGAGTTCAGTCTCTCATGGAGAAGATGATGAATGGGCTATTGATAACCACGAAGAAATGCAGGAGCAAGAAGAGTATGATGAAGATAATAATTACCAGGAAATAGATGAAGTTGCTGAAGGGGATAATGAAAACCTTGACCTGGATCAGGAGTTCAAACATTTGCAGTCAGATGTGCAGAATAAAGCTGGGGAGATGGACCAGGTTATTCTAGGTTTCAATGAAGGTGTTGAAGTTAAAATTCCTAGTAATGATGAGTTCGAAATGACTTCCGGGAACAGTGAAAAGGCAACCAAACAGGTGGATTCCCCAGGTTCTATCGAAGAAATGATTAGTAATGGTGTAGATAGATTAAAAGCAGACAATGCTCTTCTGGAGAGGTCTGCAAGCAACTCTTCAAAGATAATAAATGAAACAGAGAAGGCACTGCAAGATTTGGTACTTCATCCAGTAGCATCCTCCATTTATCCTCATGAGAGTGTTGAGGCATCTAATAGCTCCGGAGTGCCAGCTCAAAATCCAGTGGGATCTCTTCTAAGCTTGCCAATGCCATCTACATCCATAATCCCACCGGTCTTGCCCTCAGCATCTAGTGTTGCTACTCAGGGTGAAGTACCTGTTAAACTTCAGTTTGGTCTGTTTTCTGGTCCTCCTTTAGTATCATCACCTGTTCCAGCCATTCAAATTGGTTCTATTCAGATGCCAATCCATCTACATACTCAGGTTGGCCCTTCCCTAGCTCCGATGCACCCTTCACAGTCTCCAGTATTCCAATTTGGACAGCTGAGGTATTCACCACCTATTTCTCAGAGTGTTTTACCCCTTGGTCCTCAGGCTATGTCCTTTGCTCAGTCTCCTACTCCAGCCTCCTATTCTTTGAACCAGAATCCTTCAGGCTATCTACTCAATGAAGGACATCAAAACTCTTCCCAGAAAAACTTAGGGGATGGAATGCCTTCTGCAGATAACCAGGCTAGTCTTGCACAAAAGATTCCTGATCCATCCCCAGGGACCTTAAATTCTGAGCAGCTGAGTGCTTTGTCAGATTCTCCAAAGAAAGGAGTTTTAGCACCGCTGAATCAGACAGATCGGTCGTCCTATGGTGGTAAGAAAGCTACTGGTGAATCAACTTCCCAAACTGACCATCATAGTAATCAAGATGGCACTTCAAAGAAGAATTATAGATCAATTGCTAATAGAGAATCTCAAAATCAGCTAAACACTGAACCACAATCTTCCAGGTTCTCTTCAGGGGGGAAGGCTGCCACTGTGTCAAAGGCTCCTGGAAATGTATCAGGTGGCAGAGGGAGACGATTTGCCTATTCTGTCAAGAATGCTGGGTCAAAATTATCATTTTTGGGAGCAGAAACCTTACACACTGATTCCGGTGGCTTTCAGGGAAGGACCCGGAGGAACAACAGGGGAACTGAGTTTAGAGTTAGAGAGAATTTTGAGATGAAGCAAACACAGGGCACAGAGTTATTTTACCATGCCAGGCAGGATGAGAGGCCATCTCTTTATGGGAGGACCTCAGGGATTTCTGTAAGGAATGCAGGTAAGAAGGATGTTATGTCCAATAGGTTGACCAGGATGATGAATGAACCAGATAACTTGAACTCAGGTGCTTCCAGTTCACAAGTGGTGAGTTCTGAGAGCAAGACAGATAAGGCCACTGGAAAAGAAGTGGTGTCAAAGAGTATAGCTTCTGCTGACAAGTATCATGGTCCAAAAGGAACTTTGAAAACAAATGGAACTTCTGAGGAGGATGTTGATGCTCCTCTGCAGAGTGGAGTTGTCCGCATTTTCAAGCAGCCAGGCATTGAAGCTCCTAGTGATGAAGATAACTTTATTGAGGTAAGGTCCAAGAGGCAGATGTTGAATGACAGGCGAGAACAGAGGGAAAAAGAAATTAAGTCCAGGTGTAGGGTGCAGAAGGTAATGTTCGATTCTAATTTTTGCTTGTATTCATGATTTCATCTCACGGGTATCCTTCACATGCTGCTGAAAAATATGCTTCATGTTTGTTTCTTTCACATGATCTAATAGAAGGTGCCTCGCAAACAACATTCCATTCCTCAAAGTAGCGCCGCCACATCCAACTCAAATAAAGCAGCAGCCTCTTTGGGTGGAGATCCTGCAGACAGCGTTCGGTCTGAACTTGTTGTCACAGAAGGAAGAGGATTTGCTAGCATTGAGCCATCACTTGTATTTATGGCCAGCACAACAACTCAGAATCTACCACCAATTGGCACTCCTTCAGTGAATGTTGATTCTGAAACAAGGTCCAACAATTTGACATATGCCTTGTTACTTGGTCAATTTATGTTTTCACTTATGCATGTTAGGGCCTTTATTCACATAGTCTTTCACAGGTCTAATCAGACAGTCCCTGCCCCTGACATATCTACTGCTGGGGCAAATCTTGTTTCAGACTTGCTTTTTGATAGCAAGAATGTCGCTCCAGACAATGCTTCATTGCCTTTGGGTTCCTGGGACAGTGCAAACTTAAATAAGGTTTATGTTTGACTTAATTATTACTTTGTTCTTTTGTGATTGGGTGTCTTCCGTTTCTCTATCTTGGTATATCTATTCTATATTTGTTTTTTCTAAGATAGCTATTTCATACAATTAGATATGGTGTTAATTTCTTAGTGATGGTGTTAATTTTGAGGCAAATTCTGTTTGGTTTCTGAGCTATCAGGATGTTGTAAATGTTGGATATGGTCTTGTTTGAAACCTGCTAATGACAGTTGCTCATAAGCATTTTGCCATTATGCTCAGGAAAAGCTCGACCTTCCAATAGCTACTTATATCATGAATTTGTAACAATGGATCTATTCATGGACAGAAACAGCAACGTTTTCGTTTTGATGACCATTTTCAGTCAGATACTCTTTCTTTTTTTTTTTCAAAGAAACAGTTGTTCTACACATCCTTGTTATCACTTAAATAATGAGTTCTTCTATTTCTTCAAATAATGAATGCTTGTTATTTTCTGGTAACTTGCATGTTTGTAATTTCCAGTTGTTTTTCATTTTTGTAATGGTTTTACCACTTGCCGCTGCTACTACCGCTTCATTAAGAATCTAAAGTCAAATAGCTACTTCTATTATTGCTACCTTTTCAGCATAGTTATCTGAAATCTGTTTAAGACACCAATGAATTTTTTTTCTTTTTGTTTTTTTAAAATACCATCATGCATAAACTTGTGTCTGAGGCACCTTTTCTATCATCTTTTGCTAGACTTTGCCTCCTTGATTTTGCACCTGAATGTTTCTGTGTCTTGCTTTATCCAATCATATACTAACATTCAGAGGTTCTTGTTGTACGTGAGCATGCTATCTGAGTAAATTCTGCACATCTGTACCTTAATTTCTGCAAATGTTACAGATTTTGATCCTTCTTTCCACAATTTAATTTCATTCTTTTATCTTCCCCTGCTGGATCTTGTATTCCTCGGCTTTTGAACATGACTTTTTCCTTGTCATTTCATCTTTCTGATTGATCTTCTGCAAGTCAGGTGCCACTTCTTACTTGGGCTCCTTCAAATTTTAAATGCGCATAACCATACCATCTCATTTGGTCTCCACTGCTTGTCCTCATTAAATTCTCTTTCTGCATATCTTTCATATACTCATCTTGATACATTGATATAAAGGTGGACTTATTTTGATGGAATTTGTGAGAAAAACTGGAGATGAACTTGCGTCTGCAGAGGTAACTCTTAATAGGAATAGTTGGAGAAGGATGTTTCATAGTTTGAATTGTATGTATTTGGATAAGATTTCTGTATTGTTGTTAATACTGACATGTCTGCAATGTGATTACACTGTAGCATATTCACTTTAACTGTTTGATGTTGATTGCAGCTGTTTCTGTGGAATATTATTTAGTGCTAACATCTGAATTGTGTTTATTTGCAACTTCAAAGATGGTTGGAAATGTGTATTGGCAAGTATAGAAATCGTGCTTGTGACACAAAGATACAGCATTTTGCACTGTTTATGACAAAAGTATAATATTTTCTGTTGTAACTAGTTTTGATTTTATGTTTTGAAAAATGGAAATGTCAGTGATTCCTTGAATCTTTGTCAAACATGTCTACCATCTGCCATAGTAGCATCACCATTTCCTTATTAGATGCCATTAATGCACATTTCTTGAAACTCAATTAGTATGATCTTTGACTTTGTTCTGAAGGTTTAGGAGTTAGGAAGAGTGGAATGGAGGTTGTGAGAAGGAAAATGAGGAGACCTGCCTTTATAGTATTGACTATTAATGGGAATAATGTCAAAGAAGGTTCATGGAACTAATCCAAGTATGTGGATTGAGACTCGTGACCTTCTGTATCATTGCTAATGCTGTCAGATAATTCTAACAAAAAAAAAATCCATTTTCAGTTTGAGAAAATTCTCTACATGTCCGCTATCAGTTGCAACAATTTATTTAGCATCCTTGTGCATATTTCTGGTGTAGGTGTGGTAGCAACAGTGCTTGCATATCCAACAGTAGCTGGCGTTGTGCATGGGCAGGTTTTAGGCCATGCTTGAGTGATTTCTTTTGTTACATCATTTCGCATTCATTAGGCACATGACTTTGAATTGTAAATTTCTTGACAACTGGTCGGTTTGATTTGATAAGATAAAAGCTGTAATTGCCCTCAAGTCTTTGATGAGCATGTCCACATCTGTGTGAGTTGATTGCTATCAGTTTATCCTTATTATATACGGTTTCTGCATATTAATATACTCATTTTTGATAGTTAAAGCACAGGTTTGGCCTTGTACTGGAGGGTTGGGACTTAGAAAACAGGAGCCCAGATCTTGTAAAACTTGTATGGAACCTGGAAGAAAACTATTGAAGAAAAAGCTTTAATCTGAATGATTTGCTATTAAAACCGGCGACTAAGAGTTCACGAGAGAACAGAGGTTTGCAAACTAATCCAAGGATCCGGGATAAGTTTTGTATGTTAACAATAATAGCGAAAAATGTTTGTAACATAATCATGACATATTCAGTTTGATTGGTCTCTCCCCAACCTTGTGTTGCCAATTGCAACCACTTAGTTATCGATTTGTGGAATAGGTATGGTTCCAATAATGTTTGTAGTTTGCAAAATGGTTGGCACTGTATACTGTAGAATGCAGAGACAGTGCTAGTAACATAAGATTTTATTCCATGGAGTGCTCTGCTAACTGGTTTCTGATTGGTTGGAATGTGGTTTTCTGATTAAATCATTTCTTCTTTATCGGATGGTTAGGTTTGATAGTGCGACTTCATAGCTGCAGATGTTCTTGTTGTCCTGTCACACAACTGGAGTACAAGTTAGTTAAATCATTAAGGGGTTGGATATGTTTTCAGCTAACGCTTGGATTTTGTATTTGTGCTTGATTTGTTTTGGTATGGAGAGTTGAAAGAAATGGGAAGATATGGATTTGGTGTTAGGTTGCAAGGTGGAAGAACCCTCATTGGTTCTGTATGCCATTTCAACGATACTGTGCCACACATAAATGGTATCAGCTGTTTGCAGAGCCACTCTTAATTCTGTCATGGATATCTCTCTATCTCCATCTCTACCACTCATTTTTAATTTTACATACATGACTAGAAGACAAAACTTCTGCTGGAGTTGGTCCTATGAAAGACAATCATTTAGCCAAAATTGCTATTGACTTTTTTTTGTTCCAGTTGTTCACCCTATGTATGCATGACAGACTTTGAGAATTTTTGTGGATTTTGTATGAGTTGATCACCAGAAGCATGTTACATCTTTTTTGCTCAGACATTATGGCTTGAAGTTACATCAATAGATAGCTCATCAAGTATGGAATAGGACATTGCCTCTGCACTTTAATACTTGAGAACTTGTATGAATTGAATGATTTTACTATTTGTGGAAGGCCACAAGCCATCCATTTTTATTATCTGTCAACCTTAATGATTATATGCACGAATAAATGTTTGCTTGTCTGTTAAATATCTCACATGAACATGGCACATGTTTAACGGATTCAAGTTTCATTATCTCTATTTTGTTAAACTTGAGTTTTACTAGGGCAACAACAGTAGATGCAGCTCTGCTGGCTGCTATGAGAACATTGGTTATTCTGCTAACTGATGCGTCACCTAGATAGCCTTTGTAAATAAAGCTTGGTTAAAAACTTTAGCCTATTGATCTGGTTGGATGGAATTGGTCTGTCATGATACAAGCTTTAACGGATGGTCACATAGAAGAGGAACATTTATTTTCTGTCTGTATTTAGGGATGCCAAAGCAGATAAAAAATTCTCGACAGGCCTATCTGGAAAATTCATGTCAAAACAATGCAAAATTAGGCCTGGATAGGTGTTTGGGCTGGTTGATTTTCACATCTATCTATATTGAAATTGATTTTACCTTCAGAAGTTGGCATATTAAGTTTTTATGTGGTTTAGCTGATGTTTGATGTCTTATGATTTCTGTGGTCGTGCACTTTCTAACCTATGGATACCAAGTTTTTTAGGTGATGGCCTTGACTCAGACTCATCTTGATGAAGCTATGAAGCCAGCACAATTTGATTCACATCTGGCTTCTAGCATGGTCCTAGAGCCACATAAACCCACAGCATCTATCATGACTCAAGAAAAACCTCTGTGTTCATCGACATTTCCCATTAACTCCCTCCTTGCAGGGGAGAAAATTCAATTTGGTAAGCAATTTTCTGTTATATTTTTGACTTTTATGTAATTTTGTTGGTCATGCTGTTTGACTTTCAAAACATATTTTCACTGAGTTCAGGAGCTGTTACATCACCAACTATTCTACCTCCTGTGAGCAGAACTATCTCTAATGGACTTGGGCCTCCAGGTTCATGTAGGTTGGATGTGAAAATTGATCGCAACTTACCTGCAGCTAACAATGATCGCAACATGTTCTTTGATAAAGACAAGCATCCTAACGAACCTTGTCCAAATTTAGAAGATCCTGAGGCTGAAGCTGAAGCTGAAGCAGCTGCTTCTGCAGTTGCTGTGGCTGCTATTACTAATGATGAGATGGTTGGATCTGGGATGGGTGCATGCTCAGCTTCTGCTTTAGACACCAAAAGCTTCAGTAGTACAGATATCACTGGATTAGCTACAGGAGGTGATAAATCAATCTTTTTACTTCTCGATCCAAAATTGTACATTATATGCTTTAAAGCGTCCATGCACGATAATGATTGAGCATTAAACTTTGCAATAGGTGTGACAACCAATCAAGAAGTAATTGGTCGATCAGCTGGTGAAGAGTCCTTGACTGTTGCTCTGCCAGCAGATCTTTCTGTTGATACTTCACTCTCACTGTGGCCTCCTTTGCCCAGCCCACAAAGTTCTGGACCAACGCTTTCACATTTCCCTGGAGCTCCGCCTTCTCATTTCCCCCGCTTTGAGATGAGCCCAGTGTCAGGGGGGCATATTTTTGCCTTTGGATCCCATGATGAGTCAGGTGGCACCCAGGGACAATCACAAAGAAGTACCACTTTAGGTTCTGGTCTGGTTGGGCCTTGGCCGCAATGCCCTTCTGGTGTGGATTCCTTCTATGGCCCTACAGCCGGGTTTGCTGGTCCTTTCATCAGTCCTGGAGGAATCCCTGGTGTTCAAGGGCCTCCTCATATGGTTGTCTACAACCATTTTGCTCCAGTTGGACAGTTTGGGCAAGTAGGCCTAAGTTTTATGGGTGCTACTTATATTCCTACTGGAAAACAACCCGACTGGAAGCACAACTCAACATCTTCCACAGTTGGTGATACTGAGGGCAACCTGAATAATCTAAATTTTGTTTCTGGTCAGTGCACCTCACACAGCATGCCTACTCCTCTTCCGCATCTGGGCCCAGGATCACCTCTCATGCCAATGGCTTCTCCTTTGACCATGTTCGACATCACCCCATTTCAGGTATGTTTATCTAAAGAAAAAGCAAAACTGTAGCTGTTATAGATGTGAAAGGGATGTAAATCATTTTTATTTAGGTATTTGCCATCAAGTTAATTGTAGAAAGATGGAGTGAGGTGGACAGAAGTATGCACGTTCCATATCATGAACTTTTTCTATGTAGCATTGCTAAATGGTGCAATGTGGTGAGGTCATCGTCATTGAGGCATGTATGGGGTTTAGTATCTCAATTAGGTCTAAGAAGCTAGAGATTAAGAAAGTCTTGAGTGGAAGTGCCGAGAAGGGACTTGGGAAATGCTTGGAATGATGGAGAATATGAACCTCTATCAAGCATATCCAAAGAAACAGTACCATAGCGCCAACTCAAGATGGATGGAATTAAGCTTGCGATATGAGGGTCGGTATATGGGTTAAGGGGTTTGGATTGAGAGTTAAGAGACTGATGAGACTTCTATGTGTTTCATACATGTACTTCATATTCTGATACCAGTGACTCCCGACACACACGTGCACGCATGCGGACACACATGCACACACTCATAAAATAAACAGTCTAGAGGGCATGTGGAACATCTTTCACAAGGATTATGTATCATTCCTTAATGCAGGGTTAAGGAAGAAAAAATGTTATGCATACTAGTGATGTTAAGGAGTCAAATCATAATGCTGCCATTTTTTAGGTACCTGAATACTATCAGTTTAATAATGCCGATGACTTGAATCTTTTCTTTTTTTTTTTTGGTCCCCTCATTTGTCAGTGTTTTGTAATCTTTGTTAATTATTTTTTCATAGGTTTCATGAATTTGACTTTGAATTAAACATGTCATCTTTCCAGTCATCTGCCGACATACCAATGCAAGCTCGCTGGTCTCATGTACCTGCTCCACCACTCCACTCTGTTCCACCGTCCATGCCACTGCAGCTGCATCATGTAGAGGGTGGGATGCCTTTGCAGTATAACCATAATTTGCCAGTTGAGGCATCTAATGGAAATAACAAGTTCCATGAGCCTCACTCATTAATACTGGATGATGGCACTAGGAACATTCCAATTCAAAGTTCTACCACCTCAAAATTCTCGGGTGAGTTGGGTCTGGTGGAGCAACCAACTTCCAGTACTTCCAATGCCCAGACTGTTAGGCCTTCATATAACCCTGCAAGTGGTAACAATAGCGAAGTGTCAAATCTGACCAAAACCTCAACAAGAACTACTATTACTGGTGGCAGTGAGAGCAGCAGTGTTGGGGAAACTGGCGGTCGGACTTCAGGCCCTTCATCAAAGACTCAACAGCCAGCATTATCAGGTCAGCAGTACCTTCCTCCAATTGGATATGCTGATTACAGAAGTGGGGCTTCTCAGAAGATAGGCTCTGGGGGCGAATGGCACCGTAGGACTGGATTCCAGGGAAGAAACCAGGGTTCGAGTGCAGACAAGAATTTTGGCTCTGCCAAGATGAAGCAAATATACGTGGCTAAGCCATCTAGTGGACCTGCAAACCCAGGGTAGATGATGTGCAGTTTCTCCTTGTCAGGATCACTCAGCTTCGATTGAGCTGACATTTCTGTCAGCAACCAGGAAAGAAAAATTTGTGGACTGGACCTGTTCTACTAGCTGCTTCTTTTATTTACTGATGTTCTTTAAGTGGTAGCTTTATCTCTTCTCTGGACGTTTTTAGAACTGACAGATTGATTGGTGAGAAGGGGCACGTCTCGTTGTGTCATTATACATATTGTTTGCCGTTGTTGGAAGCATAAATATGTGGGCTGAGATTGGGCTTTTCGATCTCCGAACCCTGGCTGTGATATTGTTGTGCAAGACCTGTTTGGCTGGTCTCTCTACAGTAACTTTTATTTCTCGGGTTGCAAAAGATGGACAGCTGTAAGAAATCCAATCAGAAGTTTGATAATTTTATTTAGTGATACTAGTGAGATAGTGCCTGTTGGAGTCTTCATCTCAATTTTCTTTTCCATCCTGCATGATGTAAGATGATTTTATGCAGTCTTTTATATGTACTCTGCCGTGCCAGAAACTCGAAAAAATGATGCTTATTTATTGGTAAAAGACTAGCATGTGGAGATTCCATTTCAACTCAAGATTTGAAATAATGTGAAGAGGATTTCCATACTTTGAATGGCTTGTATGTCCCCTTTGTTTTGTGCGAGCTAATTTACGAATTTTCATGTTCTCTGACATGGTTTATTACTTGGGATGGAAGTTGGTTTCAATCTGATATTTAATGAACTGTCTCGCTAGACGAGTCTATAGCACTTGATTAATCTTAGCATGTCATCACTATAGTCTAACAAGAGAATTTTCAATTGGATTTATGCCCTGGATTTAGTTTGTTGTATCAGTGATGAAATTTTATGGCTGCTTGCTCGGAATAATTTACCTTTGATTGGAATATCTGACAGTAATTAGTAGATGGTGACTATTAAATTTGGATGAAGACTGATACTGAGGCTGACTTGTTTGGTAACATGAGGAAATATTACATTAGGGATGCCTGGAGCACAATATCTTGCATAAAAACCTCGATTTTTTGGGTCCTTTCTTCTGTATCAAGTGGATGTATACCGTGTTCTCAACCCTCTCTAAAAGCATCATATGGGGACGCCAAAAACTTGGCATGAGCAATGCTTGTGATTTACTTAAGCAATATTTGATGGATGGTCGTAATTCCGTTAACCAAGAATGTATGCAGTAAAATTTCTTTTAAAAAAGCTGCAATATATCTGATAAAGTACTTGCCCATTTTAGGTTTATATACTCTTTAGTGAGAAACGTTAACGTGAGGGTATATATAGTATAAAGAATTTTCAAAATTCTTCGTGCATCGCTTGCGGTGTAAAAAATTTAACATAAAGTGCACCGCTTCGTCTGATTGATCCACATAGTCATCATTTTTCAATACATATTTAATACTTGCAGATCGACTTTTCGTTTAAAAATTTTGTACGACGAAAATGTCTCTATTCTTTGAAAAAATTATGATATTCTATGTCCATATTATGACATTCTGCATCCATAATATATAAAGGATGTCGTAATTTTTTTTAAAGAACAGAAATATTTTTATTATTTAATTTTTTTTTTAAAAAAAGTTGACATATAAATATTAAATGTGCGTTGGAAAGTGGTTGGATAAAAATATTCCCTTTATATTACAATATCTTAGGCCATATTCTGACATCCTGGATTATATTACGCCACGGGATGTCATAATTTTTTCCAAAAGATAGAAATATTTTTATCATACAAAATTTTTAAACAAAAAAATCGATCTACAGGTATTAAATGCGCATTGAAAAATGATAACTATGTGGATCAATCAAATGAGATGGTGCACTCCATGTCAAATTTTCTACACATCCATGGTGAACAAAGAATTTCTCTAAAGAATTTACATATCATGGGCGTTTTAGATGGTTTGTTCAGGAGATAGCGTCCACAAACATCACGGCTAAAGGCTAAAGAAAGTTGTTGCAATTTTATGGATGCTCTCTCTCTACGCTTTCATCATTAGTAATAAACTAGCACTTAACCTCCACATTACGGAGGTTCCATTAATAATAATAAATTTAAAAATTATATAAATTTATATTTATATTTTTTATTTAAAAAATAAAAAAATATAATTTAATATATGATATTGCGAGAGATTATCTTGTAATGTTACGTGTCAACATGGAATGCCACCTCTGACACTCGTATAATACGAAGATTTAATCGATAATAATGATAATATTTATTTTTATATTAATATTAATAAATTTAAAAATTATATAGATTTATATTTTTATTTTATTTAAAAAAATATAAAAATAAAAAATAAAATTTGACACAGTGTTGTGAGAGATTATTCTATAATCTTACGTGTCAATATGGAATGCCACCCCTAATACCCGTGTATCATTTTACTATATAAGTTTAATCGATAATAATGATAATATTTGTTTTGCTATTAATATTAATAAATTTAAAAATCATATAAATTTATGATCTTATTTTTTATTTTAAAAAATGAAAAAAATTGATACGAGGCATTGCAAGAGATTGTCCTGTAATCTTACATGTCAATACGGAATACCATCCTTAATATCCGTTTATCTCTTTACTATTATTATATAGATAGATGATAATATTTATTTTACTATTAATATTAATAATTTAAAAATTATATAGATTTATATTTTTATTTATTATTTAAAAAATATTAAAAAAATAAAAAAATAAAATTTGATACATGATATTGCGAGGAATGATCCTATAATCTTATATGTTAATATGAAATACTATCTTAATACTTATATATTATTTTATTATTATTATATAGATATATTATGTTGGTTTATCTTTTAGCCTCAGTTTGTGAAGGAGGTAAGGCTGAGTCATCCTCACTTATCGCGATGAGAGTATGGTCTGAGAATATTACTTTTGAACATTTGTTCCTTGAGTATAATTATAATATAATATAATAATATATTAATATTATATAAAATAATATTCTAACATGTATATTAATAGATAATAGTATATAGTGGTATAGTGTATTTTAGAATTTATATATTAGCATGTCTATGTTATGTTAATATTTATCACGTATCAATATTGACATAGTTTAGTCTATTAGCATTGCTAGATTTTCATACCGTACTAATAAAAAGTATACTAATATTATATTAATTATCTTATAATACTTTTTTTTGATTAAAAATTATCATATAATACTTTATCTGCATAAAATACCATAAGCTAATATTGGAAGAGCACATTTGTCAAGTTCAGAAAACAGCCTAAACAGATCACCTTTTTCTCTACTTATACAACTAGCATAGTGGCCGAGCGTTGCTCGGGCCTATTGTTTTTGCAAAGCGTGTGAGATTTAAAATTCTTTTCTATTGCTTTGCAATTTGTGCAAAAAAGATTAAGATTTCAAAAATATTTTTTTTATTTTTTAACTCCTTGCTGTGTGACATGCACAACACGGATGATCTGAAATTTTTTTCTATTACCTTGTGATTCGTGCAAAAAGATCGAAATTTCAAAAATATTTTTTTTTCTTTTTACTTTATAATTCGTGTGTAAAAAATCAATAGAATCATGCATTAGAAAATCAATGTTTTGCCTTTGCCACACCTGCACCTGCGATTGTACCCTCTTCACCCACCCCATGTCTGCTCCGATGCCGCCAGCATCCGAATACACTCTTCTAAACTCAGCTCGACTGTAAAGTGTAGGGCCGTTCGATCGTCCGCATCCTTTGCATAGAGGTCCCATTCGACAGACTCGTCAGCAAGGAGGGTCCATAGAGAGACGGTGTCGATCTTTCAGATGGCGTTCCACTAAGGGTTCATCCGTCCCACGGACTAGATCGATTCAGCAGATGAACCAACCCCTGATGAACCAGCATACCTAGACAATATGCCAGTATAAAATATATATATATATATACACTCCTTGCTGCCCATGTGCACAGTGCATGTGATCTAAAAATTTTTTTGTTGCTCTGTGATTCATGCGAAGAGACTAAAGCTTCAAAAATATATATATTTTTTTTTATGTTATAATTCGTACATAAAAAATCAATAAAATTATGCGATGAAAAATCAATGCTCTAACTCTGCCACACATGCACGTGTGACCGTACCTTCTTCGTCCGCCCCACGTTTGGCCCAGTGCCACCTGCATCCGGATGCACTCCTCTGAACTTAACCTGACCATAAAGTATAGGACTATCTGGTCATCCGCATCTTCCGTATCGGGGTCTCATTCGATAGACTCGTCGACAAGGAGGGCCCATAAGGTGGCGACGTCGGTCTTCCGAATGGCAATCCATTCGGGATCCGCCCACCACACGTCCGCTCGAAACCTCCCAACCGATTGGAACTCGTGAGAATAGAAAAATACACTCTTCTAAACTCAGCTCGACTGTAAAGTGTAGGGCCGTTCGATCGTCCGCATCCTTTGCATAGAGGTCCCATTCGACAGACTCGTCAGCAAGGAGGGTTCATAGAGAGACGGTGTCGATCTTTCAGATGGCGTTCCACTAAGGGTTCATCCGTCCCACGGACTAGATCGATTCAGCAGATGAACCAACCCCTGATGAACCAGCATACCTAGACAATATGCCAGTATAAAATATATATATATATATATATATATATATATATATATATATATATATATATATATATACACTCCTTGCTGCCCATGTGCACAGTGCATGTGATCTAAAAATTTTTTTGTTGCTCTGTGATTCATGCGAAGAGACTAAAGCTTCAAAAATATTTTTCTTTTTTTTATGTTATAATTCGTACGTAAAAAATCAATAGAATTATGCGATGAAAAATCAATGCTCTAACTCTGCCACACATGCACATGTGACCGTACCTTCTTCGTCCGCCCCACGTTTGCCCCAATGCCACCTGCATCCGGATGCACTCCTCTGAACTTAACCTGACCATAAAGTATAGGACTATCTGGTCATCCGCATCTTCCGTATCGGGGTCTCATTCGATAGACTCGTCGACAAGGAGGGCCCATAAGGTGGCGACGTCGGTCTTCCGAATGGCGATCCATTCGGGATCCGCCCACCACACGTCCGCTCGAAACCTCCCAACCGATTGGAACTCGTGAGAATAGAAAAATAAAAAAAAATGAAGAAAATAAGAAAAAGAATGAGGCGGCTTGAGATGAGTTCAAAAAAAAAAAGAGAGAAAACAATATATTGTGGGAACAAAAAAAAATGAACATCATGGAGACTTCCAAACTTGACACATGGCGTGTTAGGAGATTATTCTATTATCTTATATATCAATACAGAATGTCACCCTCAATACCTATTCATCATTTTATTATTATTATATTGATAAATATAAATAGATAGATAATAATTTAAAATATTTTTTATTTTTTATCATACTATTTATATTTATATTTTTTATTTAAAAATATTAAAAATAAAAAAAAATAAAATTTGACATGTGACGTTGTGGAAGATTATCCTATAATTTTATGTGTTAATACGGAATGCCACATCTAATACCTGTGTATCGCTTTACTATTATTATATAGATAGATTTAAAATATTTTTTATTTTTTATCATAATATTTGTATTTATATTTTTTATTTAAAAATTAAAAAAAAAAACTTGACACGTGACGTTGTGGGAGATTATCCTATAATTTTACGTGTCAATATGGAATACTACTCCTAATACCCGTATATCGCTTTACTATTATTATATAGATAAAGATATTAGATAATATTTTTTATTTTATGAAAATAAAGGCAAAATCATAAACATTTCTTGGAATAACATTATTTATATTAAACAAAATAAGGCTCTATCCTAATTAAACCTGTTCAAAATTAAATCAACCTAGTATGTAACCTACTTATCCCCAAAATCCTTATTCCTTTTCCATATTTGGTCCTTGGTCTGTTTGGGGATGGAGAAAAAAAGGACGGGCAGAAGCCGAGGTATATTATCACGTCACGTAAATAATGAAATTGGCACTCGAGAGATCATCCGATCACGATGATCCATGTTTCCTCTAACAAGTCCAGCATTGGTAAATGTTATAGGGGTATCAATTGGGCTGCTCTACCCTGAGTTGCAGATGCTTGATCCATATCTTATGCCCATACTAGTTTTTGCGCTTGATAGAATGAAGGCACATGAAGTTTTTGATATTTAATTGATGATACGATGGGCGCCGAAAGGGGCACTGTTTGCTACCGTGTCTATGTTGGGGAAAAGAATCCAGTTACACAACCATCATGCTATACTTTCTTGATGGTTTGCAGTACATTAATCTTTAAGGATGTATGCTCCTTTTTGTACATATTTTCTAATTTTAATAATATAATCTACGATCCAATAAAAACTTCAGAACATGTTTGAAATTGATATTTAGCTTTTAAGTTTATTAATTGGAGTTAAAACTTTACCAGACTTCTTGCAATAATTTACAGGAGACTCGTAAAGAATTAATCAAAAGCGTAGTGGTACAACGCAGTCTTTAGCTTACAGATTTCTTATTGAAATTTCCAATTTTCTTGAGGGTTTGATTTGCTGCTAGTAGTTGAACAAGTCTTTGCCATTTATAGGTAATAATCTATGCCTGACAAGTGGCAGACTTGAGATGATCATCAATATCCATGGAATAATGCAATGTTTTATTTTTGTCTTTTTCCTTTACCAAAGAAGTCCTTTTAGATTAATTCCTTTGAATCTAGTTTTTTTAATAATTTTTTTATGAAGTTGGATATGGCTTTTTCTATGTTGATGGACGAGGTTGCAGAACTTCAATATTGGAATCTCTCCAGATAACTTGGTAAACATACAACCTTCATTCCGTCCACATATTATAGTATGAGCTGAATTGGATTCAAGAACAGTTGTAAAGTTGATTAATTAAAGATGGCAACCGTTTCAAGATGTCCATCATCAAAAAAACTGTTTCAAGATGTTGACGAAATATCTCTTTCTCCAAGTGATTATCAAAGCCAATCATGCATCTAGAGATGGGACTCATGCTAGAAATTAAAATTGTCTTACTAAGTACCCAAGAGAAGATTTAGTTGTCACTTTTCCAAAATTAGCTGTGACACTAATTTCTATAATCAACAACAGTAGATTAGGTAGAGCATAAAAAAGAGCTTGAATATTGTAACATTACATAGTTTGTTGATGAATGAGTTCTATTTGCCTTTTAAAAGAAAAACCAAGGCATCAAGATGGTAGCACATATAGTAAACCTGAGACTACAAATTTAATAAGCTAGTCACAGGGGATTAAAATGGCTTGGCCAACATATGAAATATTGTATTTGATTAATATCTCCTCAGGGCGAAATATAATGACTGAACCATCAGAATATTGACCTATATAGAAAAACAAGATCACTATTTTTCATGTTGAAGTTTAACAAGCGAGTAAAGCTAGAATCATTTAATTAGCAAGTATCTAGATACTTGGAGCCTCTTCAATGTGTGACGTTGAGAACTGATAATACCTTCCTCTGGAAAACATTTCCTCCATGTCACTTGGAGGGGGAAGAAGAATTTGTATCTAGGAGGGAGGGAGGCATCCATACAAAAAAAATCCACTCTTAGAAGTCTCAGACGGAAGACCTGATCTTAGACATTCATCTCGTAAAGCTAAATATCAGTTCCTCGTCACCAATCTGGTATGTAGCAGCCTCCAAAGGTCACTGCTAAAAGCCCCACAGATTTAAAACCTTGAAGATGCCACCATGATGTGCTGTAATACTCCCTGGTATGTCCACATGGAATGCTAATTCATAGACTGTACTTTAACATCGAAGAAAAGAAATTCTGCAGAGACTCCATCGGTTCAAGCCCTAAACAAGTACATTGTCTCACCACTGATGTAATTGGTCCGTTGACCACGATCAATGAATCATCAATCTTAGGTGGAAACAATCTGATGAATATTTTATCCATTCAACATCCAAAACATAGCCATTTTTAAAAGAGTACACAACTACCAACAAACACAACCATAAATAAGAAACATTAGCTGAAACTACAGAATCCACACGGCGCGTATATAGGCAGGTGAAATATGTTTATACACAGAAAACCATCTCATTCGACAGATTGGTTAATTTAAGTTACATCAATAATCTTGAGTTCAAGGCTCTCTGGGTCACTTGCATCATAAGGAACTCACAGTCTTTTGCAGCAAGATAATTTCAGATATTTAATGATCATAACCTGTCCTTTTCATCACCCTGATAAACTCATTAGCATCTACTTCTCCATCGCCTGCATGACAGATGAATATCTCAATTACCTCCAAGAATTTAAGTGGATAAAAAAAATCCTGTCAATTATATAGGACTGAAATTCTATTTGTTACTTGCAGGGGCATTTTGTTAGCGAGAACAGCCAATGGAATGGTTTATTAACATATAAATATGAAATCGCAAGAGAACTTGTTACTAAGCACAATTATCAAACTAGAAGAGGAAGCTATAACAGTTTGATGGTGTCAGCCCATGCCAATATTGAACAGCAAGATATAATTACATATGCTACAGGAAAAGCACGTTATGCCCAAAACATTTGAACTCAGTATAATGGTACAAGCATCAAGATGAGACTCCGAAAATAGTAGTAGAAAGGAAACCTTCTCCAGGGAGCTTACAACTACTTGTAATAATTAAGAAGGCAACAGAGTGGAGTCAATACAGAAAGACTGCAAGAAACTGGAAGAGGATTTCAGAAAGATAGAAAAGGAGAGATCCCTAAGTGGCCAAACTAAAAAATTTAAATATTTGCAATAAAGATGGAGGGTGGAGGGACAAACTTATATGGAGCGATGTTCTTTTATTTGGAACCTATGAAATACTGCATAAGTATTAGGAAGATTTCTATTGCAAGTCGACTGGTGTGGGATGTAAGTGTTCCCAACTAACTATTGCAGTTCCTCTTAATCATACACACACAACTATAGAAAATTAAAGTAGAATTAATTTCTCCCCTCTCCATCAACTGGAATTCATCCTCTTAGATGGTGAAACTCTATGAAAGCCATAACAGAAAAAATAAGCTGCTAATTTGTAATTAGTTAAGAAAGGTGAGATTCTACTAATTATCCCTAAACAGGTATTCCAAGTATCACCAGTCTTTCTTCAATTTTCTGACACTCTATCTTGGTTATACTTCCTAAAAGTTCCAGGAAAACATCGTATGTGAATATGTTTTGTTGCCCTCATAAGAGAGAAATTATTCAATCAAGTTTAGTAGGTTTAGCATGATTTAAAAAGATGATGTATGAAACCATGTTATTAACCCTGAAGAATATTTAAGAGTTCCACTGAAAATTCGAAAGGAGAAAGTTCTCACCATTGCGGTCTGCTACTGTGATCATCTCTCTGATCTCTTCAAGAGTAAAGTTTTCCCCCAAATCTTTAGCAAGATGCTGGATATCAACATCAGATATCTTTCCCTAAAATATGCCCCAGAAGAGTTATGACAGTCTTACAGAAGTCCCATATACATGTATGCGTGCAAACATATATATATATATATATATATATATATATGTATGTATGTATGTATGTATGTATGTATGTATGAGAGAGAGCAAAAGCAAGAGAGTTAAGTATGGATATATAGATACAAGCAAGATAGTCACAAAATTTACATTGTTATCTTGGTCAATAATGCGAAAAGCTTTCATTAACTCTTCCTGGAAATCCCTTTCTCCTATCTTGGCCGTCATCATGGAAACGAATTCATCAAATTCAATTGCACCACTGCCATCTTTGTCTACATCAACAATCATCTGATTAACTTGCTGCAATAACATAAGGGTTCTGTGTCTTAGTTTCAAGCCAGATTTTCATAATGCAAAACTAACTTTAAAAGTTCAGGTGTTGAAAGAATTGAAAAACATAAGCATTTAGCAAGAAGAAATTCTTGCAGAATTGATGACTCTCATTTTCAGTGTCATGCTAATGTAATCAAACAACATCTGAATCTAGGGTGCCTAATACAGGCTGTTAAGACCAGGAGTGTTATATGGGAATAGCAATAGTTGAAAAAAACAGTTCAATAACATCTAGATTTGCTGGAGCAGTTGCAGGTTAACCAAGCTTAACCATTGGATCAATAATAAAGCAAAGACTTTTCACATATTAACTTGAAGCATCATTACACTTCCTAATGCTTGAAAAGAAGAAGCATGGATTTGGGTAATTTGAATTATACAAAACTATGCAAGAAAACGAGGAGAGCTTTTTGCTTATTATAAAAGGATGTTAAGCATGTCCTTAAAATGTGTCTAGAATCTTATACATCAATACCAATAAAATATTGGAAAGGCCTATATAGTGAATCCCTATTGATTATAAAGCAGCATTTAGCATGACTTCAGCTCATTTAACATAATTTTGGTTCATTTTCCTCTTTCGACAATGATAAGCAATCACCTAGGAATCTTAAAACTTGCTAAAGTGAAGCCTTTGAAGACTATAAAGGCCAACCAGACATCCAGAAGCAAATTAGTACATTTTAAAATTTAGGTGCATCAATCAGTATGATCTATTTGAACTAGAAGTCAAAATTAAATTATATCCAGTATCCTGTCTGACAAGATGACACTTGGCACTTTCTTTTCCTTTGCTTCAACTAATGTAGGTAAATGGGAAAATGGCATTAACAAAATCATCTATCAAGATGCTATTGGTGGAAGATATGACATATGGTCTGCTGTTACTCATTAATCTTCCTGGACATTATAGAGTTTGTAACACGTAGCAGTTTGTAAGGTTCTAACTATATCTGTTACTCCAATGTTGCCTAACAATCTAGTGGTGGCTTCAACATGGCAACTCATCATAATAATCTAAGGAGATTGCAGTCCACATCCTCTCCCAAACACCCTCAGCTATGTACCACAGATCAGAAATGTATAACGTAAAGAGGGGCATGTCAGTAAAAGACTAAAAATACTAAACATACATTGAGATTGAGCAGTGCATAACCATATTCCATTTACCAAATGAACAAAAAATATATCATAAGACAGGAAATCTGCTTGTATGAAGATATCATACATCAAAATCATCAGTCTTGTAATTGAATGTTGAGGAGATTCTAGGAACCTTGTTGGTTATCATGTTCAAGATCTAGATGTTATATAAGCATTGTAAATATTGTATTATTTACAACATGCAGGTAGTATTATTTCTCATGAAGAGAAACTTTAGTTATGATTGTTAAGATCACCTTCTGAAATACTAGTGATAGCAAAATTACAATGATCATTTTTCTCTATTGTTGTAAAAATTTCTGCTGTTCTTGTCATTTGCACTTGCTATGCATATGCATAGCCTGAAGGTCCTCTAAACCTGGCTCTGTTCCACCTCAACATGATGGCTTTTACTCTTTTTAGTGTTTCTATTTTGTTGTATGTTGTTTTGATGTGTTGGAGGCTAAGTATCATTGCCTTTCCTCATTGAATGCAAATCTAAGTTTACAAAGAAATTATATTATTGTATTCCTTATGCCTCTCTCCCCAATACTCGGGGTGCATCAAGGGAAAACATTAGAGCTGTCAAGACGGGCCGGCCTGCCCCGACCCACCCTGACCCACCTCTAAACGGGTCGGGGCGGGCTGGCCCGTTTAACTGACGGGTTGGAAAAACCCCAACCCGACCCGACCCGCCATGGACCGCGGGTTAAACGGGCCAACCTGTCAAAATTTCAAAAAAAAAAATCTAAACCGAATTTCATATTCAATTTGAGCTCAAATCAATCTATCAAAGTCTTACATCTCAATTCTTATAGTCATAAAATGAAATTGTCAAACTTAAACTAAATACTTAATATAACCCAAACTTAAAAGACTTTAAGTTTCAATTTTCAAACTAATTTAGAGACAAATCAAAGTCCCAAAAAAATATCCTTTATATCATTATTGTGGCCCTCATCATTCAATTCTTCATCTTCTTCCTCTTTTTCATCAATTATCTCTTCAATAACATTAGAACCCTCTTTTGAAATATATATATATATATATATATATATATATATATATATAAAGAGACGGGTCAGCCCACCCGACCCGCCCCGACCCACCGATCCAAATGGGGCGGGTCATTTGACCCATTTTTATACGGGTTGCTAAAATATAAACCCAACCCGGCCCATTTACATGGCAAGATGGGCCAACCCGATGGGCCTAACCCAAATTGACAGCTCTAGAAAACATGCCTAGATTAAGGAGAAAGTAGACCGTGCAAGGTATTTTCAGGTTTCTGCTTGAACATTGCAAACAATGCACAATGCAGATTGGTGGATTTCTCAATGATTTCAAGACAAGGTAGCTACCTCTCCCATTTAATAACATTGCATGAAGTGCAGGCTAGGGTCATCTCTGCTTCTACAATCATTGGAGGTGATCCGAAGAGCATAATCAAATAGATCATGGAAAGGCTTCCTTTCCCACTACACACATCCATTTAAGAATGGGTGACAGATTTATAGAAGGGTAGTCCCTGTGCAAGATATAGAACGGAGGCTAATCAAAGAATCAACAAAAAAGTAACGAGACTTTAAGAAAATCTAGATAATTGCTTCCTCTTCCCTGACTCTCACATCAAGTGTTCTAACCAAATGTATTTCATGGTGTTTGCCATGAATATATAGTAGTGGCTTACGAGTGCCTATAATTCATTTTTTCCACATGCCCTGAATTGGAATGCATTAGCATACACTTTATAACTTCTTTTTGTATTTGACAGAGATTTTCTGCTGTGAATTGATATATAAATTGACAGATAAATGTAAACTAAAGAAAGTTAATTGCATGCCCACATTATAACTTTTTAAAACAACTTTGAATTTCGGGTATGACTTAAAATGAATAAAGGAAAAGAGATTTAATGACTTGAAATGTAGAGAAGATTTTTACCTTTTCTGTCATTTCAAAACCCAGGGCCCTGCAAATAAAATATTATATGAGTATGGTTGCATCACCCTCTACAATAAGATAGCAGCACGTAAATCAGTTCAAAAGAATGGGACCTAAATTTATAAGAAACTATTACCTCATGGCAACAGTCAGCTCTTTGGCATCGATAGTCCCTATAAAAAAGATCAGAAGGTTATATTACAGTGAACAGGTGAAAGAAGAAGAGAAAACAAATTCACAATAATTTAAAGCAATGACCATACCAGAACGATCCGTATCAAAGAGTTCAAATGCTTCCTTTATCTCTTGCCTCTTTCGGTGGCTTAATCCTCTTGGATTTTCTCTTCTAGATCCTACCCTAGGTGGAACACTTGCCTACATGACCACGAATCATAACTTTACATTTACTCAATTAAGACAAGATAAACAAACAATATCTGCAGGTGTTTTAATAATCAAGCTTAACAAGCATTATATAAATCAAATATATTTATCTACGTACACAAAAGTGTTACCTAGAAGTTGGCATGGGAGCCAAGCTTCCCATTGTTCCAAACTGCATGACATTTCAAATTTTTAAAAAGCCCAAACCTCCATATCACATGAATATTTGAAAAATTATGTTATCAAATATATAAATATGTTGAATATGAGACTTAGTTAATTAGTCTAGGATACTATTCAATAAATCTGCATTTCACACCATATCACACTAATGGAAAAGAAGAAAAATACATGACATCAATAGGAATGCCTGACACATTAAGCTAATACTGTTTAGCATCTAAATAGTTATAACCTATAGAGTTATAACTTAGATTAAGTTGTCTTTATTGGAATATTGCAAAAGAATGTGTCAAGTTGTCACACTTATGGCTGATGTAAATAGGGTACTCCATTTTTTGGGGTGCCACGGAGAGTCTTGCTATGTTATATCACATCCAAGAAACTTGAGAACTGAAGTTTTCAGGTACTATTGTAACTAACATGCTAATATATAATGCAAGCTCTCCCAAATGTCTATTGGATGCCTACTTGGGTTCAACTGTACTATCACATGAAATCTCAAATGATTAGAAGGAAGAAGAAAAGGAAAGAAGACAACAGAAAGTCTGCAGAAGTCCTGCCATCATGGTACACACACACACACACAGAGTTACAAAAGGCAGAAAACTATGGATGCTTCAACTACCCGTTTAATTGATAAGCTCCTTCTCACCTTCATTGCACATGACGAAGTTCTAATTGTTATTAATTTCAAAATAACAGAAGCACTTCCCAAAGGATATGTTAAAACATTAATATTCGACAAGAAAATTCTTTTCCAGAAAGATATTTAAATTCACATGAATCAGTGAATAGAAAACTTTTTAATCAGATTTGATATAGAGCACAATTTGGATTGATACACAAGCCCATCCTATTCTGACACACAAATACCAAATGGATAACTGCATTAGACTTTAACATGGCAGAAATAATCCATCAAATTGTAATTGGGGGCTACCATGATGATTTCACCATTTATGCTTCACAAAACATGTTTAAAAGTTATTTCTCAAAGTTCAATAAATGACACATCAGTTAGAAAGAAGTTAACTATTCTATGAAGCATGTGCTGTAGCCCATTGCCATATGGTAGATGATAAAAATAAAGCAGTCAATGCACTACTAAATTGTAGACAACACATCATGACTAGAAGTTTTTTAACACAGAAGACCTAATATAACAAGTCGCATCATCCATGGAGGACTTTCATTTCCTATCTAACTGGTAAAAGTAAAGTACTCAAGCAAAAAGGCCAAAATAATTCATAGAAAAGATTCAGATTGTGCAACAAGAGGAGCCAGGGCCACCATAGCAGAGACAGATAGGAGACCGATAAAATCAACAGCATTCAAATTTCATTCTACCCACAGAAGGACACAATATACAAGACCATAGAAATCATAAACTACCACAAGCCAATTGCAAAAGAGACATGTTATAAGTCCCGAATGTGCTGGCATATCTCTCTCCTCAAGAAGAGTGACTAGTTTCACCATAAGCATCACAAAATTGCTAAAAAGAAAGCAATTTACTGCTCAAGCTTCCTTCATTGGGATAACTCGATGAAATCCAACGATCAAAAAGGCAATCCACCTTGCAAGATAACTTCCAACCAATATTAAGAGATCTCAATGAACCTCCCATGCTTGGAAAGGTATAACACAGGGAAACAAGCAGCAAGCATGCATCAGGATCATTTAACCCAAGCTTCTTTGATTGTTGCCACTGATAAAGCACTAAAACAAAATCATGAAGCATAGCATACATATGTAGCCAATACGAACATTTTCCGTCAATAGAATTTAACTAAACTTGTGATTGTTATGCATAGACATAGAATTAAATGTGAGGAGTCAAAAGACATCAGCTTTATGAGGTTTTCTTGCATTATTTGAAGCGTTTATTTTATATATAATCATCTAAATACTAGACAATGGGAACTTTCATATGTGTTTCTCTAGTTTATTATTGTTTCTTTCATTTCTCTGTGTTTGATTACGAAGATTTGTTACATATACCAAGAATTGCAGCAACTGAAAAAGAATTGCATAATCGACTTGTTTTGCTAGGTATGAAGGTTATGCACATACAAAATCCACCACACACTGAGCACATTAATCAGCATTACCCGCAGAATTAGCACTGATGGTATATAAAAATCTGAGCCCGGACAGATCAAGAAAACTTGGAAATCATCATTACTGGGTGGAAAGAAAAAGAACTTATTAAACAAAATCACGCCTCCTGAATAGATTCAAATTTTTATTCAAAGCAAACCCTAATCCAAAAATTTATACTTTTATCGAGTAGCTAATACTATAAAATTTAAATACCAACATCACTCTGATTCCCAATACCCAAAGCCGGCTAAAAAGGAAAAAAGAAGATCAAAACATGAGGAAAAAGAAAGGTTAAAAAGGAAAGAGCGAATCAAAGAAGATGGATGTGAAGGCGAAAAGAAACAAAGGGAAACAATAATTGACTTCGTGGAGAAATCTGAATGAATGAGGATTCGTGGAGAAATCAATACCATTGGCTTGGATGGGATTTGCAGAGGCTTTTCTTTCCTCCAGGGATCGTCGATCGGGTTCGCAGCTAGGCCCCAATGGTGTTTCTTCTCGAGATCTATAGAGCTTGCTCTTGTGCTTTCTTGGTAACCGTAGAACTCGCTCTTTTAAAAGCTGGTTGCCTTCCTTCACGGATTCGGAAAAGGAAAACGGGTCGGGTCAAGAAAAGTTGTGCCCGTTTTCACATTATATACCCGGTCAACACTTGAAAAGACTCCACTGGACCGGACTTGACCGGAGCTTACCCATTACCAACCCAAAGCACCGTGATTTGAGAAGCATCTGGCAAGAGAAATTGGCGTGCACCGTGTGGTCTCGTTAGTAATCACAGTCATTTTTACGGCCATGCATTGAAACAAGTGCTTGATGAATGAGATCATCATAAATAAGCAGCTATGATCGGCAATATGCACGCTATGTAGTATATATGATGTAGAGTATATGGAAAGCTGCTTGTTCCTTAGGATACTTCATCTATAGTATTCTTTTGAGAATCTATATGTTTCATGGAGAAGGAGAATCTTTTCAAAATCTTTGTAGCTAATTATTTTGATGCTCTACCCTGCCTTCATTTAGGTCTACTAGAACGAAAGGAATCAAAGAATTTTTCTTAATAAAAGTTCATTGATCCACTCCACTACCGTGAAAAGACTCATCTTATTCAATGAATGGTCTATCTTATATAATTACAAACTACTACCTCTTTTGGAAAGATTTGGGACAAGATGAGAAATGTTTTAGTTTTGTTATAGGATACTTAGGTTTTGTATAAGTGGACTCATGAAGAAGAGCATCTGAAACTAAGTTGAAGATTTATCTCTCTCTCAATTGTAAAGAGGAATATTGTTTATATTCCTATGCTTCCGGTTCTACAAGTTGCATTGGGGGATCTGAACTTACTTTTGTGAATTCCTTGCTTCTCCCATTTCAAAAAACAAAGAAAGAAACAAAGAAAGAAAGAAAGAAAAAGAGTATAATTTCTCCATCTCGTAGGATTTCACATAAAAACCATTGTCATATTTTTGGAGGTCCCTGATTATGTGAGCCAAGCCATAACCTTATTACTCTCATGCTTGGTACATGAAACTCAAATGCTAAGACCACTCATAAGCTGTTAGATATCAAGTAGTGTTGGATTGTAGGATACAACATCATTGCCATTGTCAGCAACCTAGTTGATTGATATAATCGTTTAAGATGGACTGAGAAAATATAAAACAAGAGCAATTGCAAGCGCTCACCACTGTAAAATATGGAAAGAGTTAGATAAACGCAGCCTTACACCTACGTGTAGAGAGAGACTTTTTCCATGTTTCAAAAGTCAAAAAATAAAGCAAATACCTTCCCCCATTCCGGGAAGCTTAACCACAAGAATAGAATAACAAGTGAAGGAGAGGCTACCGATGAGTTCCTTTGCTTGCCTCCTTATATGGTGGAAGCCGAGCAATGAGAGAGGAGGTGGCCCGAGCAACGTTGTAAAGCCCAGAGAGCCGAAGATGTAGAAAAGAATAAGGTTGAGATATGCAAGAGAATTCTCGGCGTGAGATAACAGACTATCCAACAGTCACCCTTGAAGGAGTATCTGAAGAATTCAAAGCGACGTCGGTGGTTGCTGGTAAGCTAGACACCTGTATAACAAGTTTCTAATGGAGCTATAGCCTAACCACAAAGCATCAAGAAATGTTCCATCAAAAAAAAAAAAGCACCAAGAAATGAACCCAGCCACTTCAGATTTAAGTTACTAGAGATAACGCCACCTAATTCAGTCAAGTGTCATTCAAGCAAGAGGACATTCGATAGAAACATGTTGAAATATCTCAATCTTTCCACTACACTGACTGCAATCATAAGCATCAGCTTGCAACCCTGTATACACAAAGCACCAGCAGCAACGGGAAGGCAATCACAAAACAATTTTAAAAGAAAGACTTCAACGCAGAGGCAAACTGGCAGTTTCCAAATCTATAGACGGCCAGGTGAAAGAAGAGAGGAGGACATGGTTGGCGGTAAATTTCTTTAACAAGAACATGCTACAAACGAGTGGTGTATTACGTAAAGAATTTTTTGCAAGATAATCCACCACATTATTAAGGTCCCTTCGGCATGCATTACTGGTGCATTATGCATCTTCTTCTTCAAGAGGTTACAAAACTCACAGATGGCTGTTGTCTACTGTCAAGAAGCTGAGACAAGTGCTTTTCTTCTCTGTGCGCGCGCGCGTGCGATGTGTAGCAAGACACATGCCCTGTGCTGCGTTCATTAACTTAATGAACTGCTTTGTGATGCAGAAGCTGAAAACAATAGAACCACAAACCTCTAATTTTCTGAGTTCTTGTTTAGAAGCAAAATGAGATGGAGTTCAGCTGAGAATCTGGACCAGAAATAAAGGCCAGATAGTCTTCTGATCTCTTGCTGAATTGATAGGATCCCAGCTGTAAAATAGTTGCCTTTTGCTTTGTAGACCTGAGAGGCCAGTTAGAGATGATCAAAGAGATGATGCTAAACCAGCACCATGTGAAGATACAGGAAGAAACAAGCTAAATACAAGTCACAGCACAGATCCAGTGATTCAACTTATAAATGGCGATGTTTTTGCTTCAAAAGCATGACACAGATATTGCATATGTACATTCTCAATATGTGACTTTTATTTGCCTACTCTGAATCACTTTGCTGTGGCTTCTAAGGTAGGATGAGGTGGACGAATAACCCATTCAAATGGTCAGAAGTCAGATACTGATGAGTACAAGATACAAAAGGAAAATTACACCCTTGTAAGACTAAAGACAATTATTGTAATGCGCTCATATTGCAGCTGTCTCAGCTAATTGTGATTGTGATCCATTCAGTATCTCTTCAGAAACTGTCTTTTGCCAACCACACAGCAATAGCTGGCTTCACTGCCTACTACGTTATATCCTATAAGCTTTTTGAATTGCTTCCACCACTCGGTTTGCAACATCAGGGCCGAACAATCGAGGCAAGTTTGCAGCAAGATCAATTTCAACAGTCTTATTCTTGATCAAAGTGTCTCTTCTGAGCAAATCAGCCCTCTCGGTTTCTCCCAATTGCTTCATGCTTCTTGCACATTTATCCAACCAGATTCTCAGAATTTCTTTGGCAACACTGTCAAGCTGAACCTGCATAATCTCTTCCATAGCACTCTCTCCTTCTGCACCACAATTGATTTGGACAGCAACTGCAGTTGGTGATAGGACACTGCGTATGTAAAGAGAGGACGAACGATATGGTAGCACCTGCGGCACATTCTCAAGTTCTTGCCTCGGTCTATCCAAATTGGTATTCTGGTAAAACTCATCAAGATAGTCAGGGTGTAGGACAAGATCTTTGCGAGGAAGCAAATCCATGAAGAGGATGAGAGAGGTTGGACTGCCTTGTATAAACTCCATAAGAAGGTGTGGTGCATCTGTCGAAGCCTTAAGGAAGGCAAATATAGTAGTTATGTTGAGAGAACCAGATGGAACATTGCAGTGGAGCCATGATTCTAATATGAAATCAACCTGTACAAAAAGCAAAGTTTTAGCTCAATCCATTTTTTAGGTTCATAAAAAATCACTCGAGGCAAGAAGATCATTGGTTATCAAGCAAAGAAAAACGTTTCCATTTTAATTTCTTGCATATATGGTGATGTCTAGAAGATTCCTTATGAAATAGAGTAATATTTACATCCTCCCAGAAGAAAATTTAAATTCGACTGTGTATGATGTTAAAAATACAGAAACTCATTCTTCTCTCTGTTTCCTATATGGAATTTTCATCCTACCATGGCCTCTGACCAATTTACAGATCACAGTTTAGAAATGTCCAATACCATTTCTGATTTTCTTTTCGAGAAGAAAATTTCCAATATCATTTCATTGTTAATTTCTTTATGAAAAAATCGTCCTTGGGACTGTGAATTTAATTAGACTACTGTTGTCTTGTGATTTCTGCTTCAGATGTAAATGCAGTTCCCTTCATTTAGGATTGCTCCATTATCCATTTGTGGTGTTGATTTACTTGAAATACATGTTGGATTTAAGAGCAAAAAAAGAGATTAGAATGACAATAGTATTGCTGCCTCTTTTGAAAGTCATGTTGTTGCTTTCTTGGAAGGCTGGAAAGAAACACCATTTTTTGTTCCAGTAGACTCTTGTTCAGTTAACACTTCTCTATCCTTATCCATTAAATGCAATTAGGTTGAGCTGGGGCTTAGAAGTTCCCATTGTCAATTGTAGAAATATAAGGTGACCAAGTTTCATGTGGCCCTTTGCATTACATATTGGCAAAAGGGAGATCCTATGGGCAACTCAACATGAGCGTTGATCAGGTGTCTAGTGGATCCAACATGGCCAACTTGTGCCAACACATGGTTGTGATATGGTTTTGTTAAGGTTACTCTGATGGTAAACCTTAAGCACAATATGAGATGGTACTAAGGTCTGTTAGGTTTTAAATCAGGATTGCTGAACTCGATTATTGACATTCCTCAAGGCATAGGAACATTTAAGTGACTAACAAGAAGAAACACTCAGTCTTTCATGAACTAAGAGGGGATTTTCAAGTTTTCATATGAAGGTCATATTGGTCAGATGTTGGAAGAACAAGACATGCAAGATTTGAAGGTGAGTCTTGAAGCCCGTATTTAATAAAGATGGATTGAAAAACTTTATTCGAATCATAGGTTACCCACAATATCAAGAAGAAAGGATGCAAACTCTTCATAAAGTGGCAATGCTGAATGCAGGTATATTCATATTATAGTGTAGCTTGAAAATATTAATATCTTAAATCGAAAATTCTCAAGAGCTGGTTAGCACAGATTATCATGTGACTGATATAGCATATCTCTCAAGATTATCAAATCCAATAAGAGGATGAAGTTGTTAAGCTCTAGTTTTTACACAGAATCTATGCATTTCAAACCGCATTACCATTTTGTAAAATGACAACCTAATTAATCCAATGGAACACTTCTCTCACAATTCCGTTTTGTGAGATTGTCCTCCTATCCAGCTTCAACAAGAATGAGCTTCACCCTCGCTGTGCTTTCCCAGCCACCACTTGTCGGACAATTTTTTACAAAACAAAAAAGTAACCAACATGATGATGCTCTTCAATGGAGGAATATATGAAGGCAATTCATACTTATCGATGCCAATTTTGTTCATCTCTCTCTCTCTTCATGAGAGTTGTTATTACTGTGCAACTTGTTCAACCAAAATTGGTTTCTACAAGCGTACCAATACCCAGAATGTTGTTCATCTCCAGCATAAGAGAATAAATAGGTTGCAAATAACTTGCTGTTTCCTTTGGAGGTTGGAGATTGTATCAAAAGAGTGTCAAATATGCATTTAATGGTTTTTCTCAGAAATTTTCCAAGTTAAAGTGTTCCTTTTTGCCAGGTCCCTACTTAACTACTTTTTGATCAATGAAATCAGTCTGATACTTTTCACCAACCCATGGCAACTTCATGTTTGGTTAATTTATTGTTTGGAATAATAATAATAATAAATATTGTTATTGTCGTTGTTATTATTATTACTATTTATTGTTTGGAATAATAAGGGAGGGTTAACAACGAACCGAGGAATCCTGACCGCCGGATCGGATATCGAGGGCGCCCTGGGATGCTCCGCCTTGGCCCTGGAAGGAAAGGACGTTGGAAGGGACGGCGGAGGGGAGGAGGTGGGGACCCAGCCTTGCCTCGATCGTGGAGAGCAGATCAACCATCAGATCCCGATGGGACGGCGGCAGATGCGGGAATCCCATCACCGGCGACGCAGCTGCCGGTTGGTCCATGGAGGCTCGGACCACGCTGAATCTCTTGATACAATGAGGAGGCGGAAGAGAAGGCAGCGAAGAAGAAGCCGAAGAGGGCGGGAGATGACGTAAAAGGGGTGGTGGGAAAGAGCTAACATGGATGGAAGGATAACTCGAACGAGGTTTCGTCATTACTCATTCGTGATGAGATAAATGCTGGTCCTCATACGTGGTGTCTCATACAAGGGGCACTATTTGATGGATGGTCATGATCTTATGGATCATACTAATATTATTTTGGTAAAGATGGATCATACTCGTATGGAGTTGATAAACTAAATACATACACTTAATTTATGTAATTCCAAAGGTTTACATATGCTTTTCGTAGACCAGATCATTCCCACCACTCTAGAGTACAGACAGTCCACGTGGTCATCTCAACGCATGATCAACGGTCAAAGCTCACCAAGCCATCAAGCCAGCCCGATTCTTAAAGTGCATTTAAAAAGGGACTAGACGGGAAAGCATGCACTTGGATTTCCTTCTATACTAGGATTTACAAATGCACTTTTTTTTTTGTTTACCCAGTTTTTCCCATTACACATTGCACACCCTCTAATCTCCATCAATCACATTTCTAAGTAAATACAAGCTACAAAACATGAAGCCATGGTACAAGACCAGACTTGGTTATTTTCGGATGAGCAACAAGATAGATAGCCTTACCAATAACAGGCCCATGGTTACAGAACAAGGACTTCGAATTTAGCACAGGGAGTTCACCATGAGTTTCCTGAGATCAGCATCACTGTCAAACTTAAAGCTGGATAATGCTTGTCTTTGTGCGAGGCCAACTGGGTATATCTTATATATTTTCAGGTTATCATCTCCTCTTATGCTTTTTGGTCTTTCATTCTTCCAAATAGGTGTATGATTTAGTAACTTGAACTTGGCGAAGACTGCTGAGTCCAATGCTTTAAAGGTCAAACTTGATGACCTATAATAAATCATCGAAATAAGGATGCAAGGTAATGAAGAAACTGCTACAAGGTTGCAGGAAATGGCATCAGACTGACACTGGTAAACACCGTGGACATGATCCTGTGAGTAAAGCCAGGAAGCTAATAAAGATGGAAACTATGACTAAGGGTGATAAAAGTACCTGAGATAAATTGATTCAAACTCGAATTGTTCTCTCTCTCTCTCTCTCACACGCATACACATGGTACACAGTTCCTTTACCGCTGATGCATTTACGAGGGCGTTTCTGAAACTTGGAGGTCATTTCTTCTTTTTCTTGGATCTTTGTTGCGAGATGAATGCATTGCTGCCATATCCACGAGCACCTTGAAAGAATCAGATGGGCCATCATACTTTCAACTGAAAAACAAGTAAAAATCAGTTAGGTACCTATTTTAAATTACAAAGAAGGTGAATTTAGAATTCCAAGAGACCTCGAAATCTATCTAAGATTTCATACTTTCCAAGTATATATGTTATTCTCATCCACATATTCAGGCTGGTAAATATAACTTATGAGTGGATGGAAGATATGACAGAAAAGAAGGAAGAAGACAGTAGATCATGCCTAAATGCAACACCCACTTCCTAGACTGTCGAGTGAAGATCATGCTCATTCAACATTGGAATATCCAATAACATAAAGATGACAGTGATTTCTGAATGATGCCCCCATTCCACCAAGTGGATTTCAAAATACCATGAAACTCTATGAACACCCTTTAATGAATAATAACAGCTAACAATATCATTTCATAAAGTGGTAGTCTCATATATGTTTAGCAAGAAACAACATGCTAAAGAAAAGTTGGGTTTGGCAACAAACACTGAAATGACAAAATAATAAGCATTACTAGTTAAGATAAACATGGCGCATGTATGTTATCAAAGAACAAAATGACCACTGAAAACAATTAGTGCTAAAGCTTGTGGAGTTACTATTTGATATCCCTCAAAGGCACATTAGTAAACCAATTCAACAAATATCATTATTCATTTTTACATATTTTAGATGAATTATTCATAAACTACTCAGCATTCCGAGCTACTGATATATTATTATATTTTACTCGAGGTATTTTACATGTTATATTACTAATTTTCTAATGCTTTCACCAACATTTCCGTCTCTTCCCTAATTCCCTTAATTTTACCTCAGCATTGTATTGAAAATACAAGAAATATATACCATTACATTTCATTTAGAGCAAAAAAATTATGAGCAATAAGATACTAGATCTTGCAAATAATTACTCCAAGAGCACCCCGTTTCAATTCCAAATTATACAACCACTAATTGACAAGAAGCCAAGAGAAGGCTTAAGGAGAACGGAGAATTACTCCTACTAGTAACTTTATCCATGTTACAAGACCTCCACTATCGGTCACAAAATTTTGATAGTCAGTTAAAATGCATAGCAACAATTTGCAAGACAAGTTATGAGAAATATTACCTTACTGACTTATTATAAGCATCAGGGTTTGACGCAAGGTATTTTCATGGTCTTTGCAGCCGAGGCAACATCATCAAGCTCTCTGATATGCAAAACTGAACCAGAAGAAGGTGCAAAATCTAAGATATTAGGAGCACCAACTACAACAGGGACAGTTCCTGCAAAAATATTAATATTGGGGGAAAAACTGAGTAAAAGCAACATTTCAGTTCCAAGGAACCATGCTATAGTTTTACGGTTTGACTAAATGGAAAAAAAATTATATATCAAAAAAGAATGCATATTCTGAAAAGATTTTGTTTTCTTCATCCCACTTGAACAGGAGATTAATATGAAGCAACAGAATTTTTTAAAACTTGAACTTGTTTCTTTTACAAATGAATGCATGCTAGGAAGGAAGTACAATGTAATAGAAAATTGCCTCTGGTTTAGTAGGGGCCAGTCCATATTATTTGAGTTTAGATTACAGTTGGTTTTCCTTTATTAAGGAATTTTAGCAGGATCAGGAATAATTTAACTATAAATGTTTATTTTCAGATCAAACTATAGCCTAAGCTTTAGAGATCTGTAGGTTAAGAGATTGTTATCATATTCTTATACATGTTTCTACAATAGCTCAGGAAAAAACTTACCAAAAATGTTTGCCTCAGCAAACTAGTCTGACACAAGATTTGGATTAACACAACCTTTTTCTTTTGACCTAATTTTTTAGTTTGCTTTTGATGGCTAAATTTGGTATGTTAAAATTATAAACCCTACAAAAGCAAAGTATGAGCATTTAGAGGTTGCTTTTAAATATTGAAGCATTATATTTCCAAGAGTTTTTGACATATTAACTGTGCAGCTCCATTGGCCTAACCAACAATGACCCCAGTCATGTTGGTGGAACGGCACCTTTGTGGCCTTTCTCAAAAACCAGCTGGATGTCTCATTTGTGTTTGAGAACATAGGTGCAATGCCTCCAGTTATTCTTTTACCATAGAGATGCTTCATCCAAATGAAAAGGAATCTGCAATTGTTCTATCTCTTGTTTATTATCCAATAGGAATTGGGATTCTTTTAGCTATTAAGCATCCAAGTAGGTCCAGCAAAACTTGTTCGAGGATAATCTCTCTTTTCTAGAAGTCATCTAACATCTTTAACAAGAGATTAAGCAAAAACCAAGAAAATGAACAAAAGAAAAATAAATAAATAAAATAGGGAAAAACATGAAAAAAGATATTGACAATAGATGATAATTGAACAGGGAGAAAAGAAAAGGTAACTAATATTCAGCTAATAGAGTTCGTAACAAAGTTGGAAAAAAACAGAAGTGTATTTCAAAAAGGGGGAAAAGAACCCCGAAAACTTGTTAGAAAGCAGCTGTAATATTTCAGAAGTCTAATTTTCCAAAGTCATCAAGATATACATTGGTAACGCAGGAAATAAGCATACCTGCAACAAGGGATTGAAAGAATTTTTCTGTAACATAATCGTCCTCATTTGAATTCTCAAAAGCCAAGCTGAACTTGTAGCGCTTCAAAGTTTTTATTTTATCCACTATTTACATGCACAAAAAAAAAAAAAAGCAGTCCTTGTTAGAAACAATAACTGCTTTGATCATATAAGAAATCAATTAAAAGAAACACTGCTTTCCAATGGATGTATCTTGTATAATATGTGTTTTCCATCCTTCCATCTCTAATGTTCTCTATTGGATGATGAAATGATGATTAGTTGGTTAGAAGTAGAAAAACGTTCATGACAGAGGTTAATGTCCTGAAGAGAGGGTAAAATAGCCAAGGAATTAAGGTACCAATGTTCCTAAAATGATTCACTGTTCCAACCCCTCTCTTGATAGGGAATGCACCATTTCATTAGCATTACATATAGCATGGCTTGATGTTATAACATCTCCAGAAAGTCATGTCCCTATCTCATAATAACAATATGAGGCAATCCACAGTGCATTCCACCCCAATGAACAAATCAATTTTTTGACTCACCGACCCAGTAAAATTATTTCCGTAGAAGGCCCTCTGACTTATTCGAAGTAGAGTTACAAGATGACCAGAAAATATCAATTCAGTCCATTGGGCATTTTTGGTTATGAGCATCACTTAGAAGCTTTTTTAGGGAAGATACTCAACATCTGAAAAGAAATCCTGTTTTGACAATGTTGGACCATGACAAACCTAGAAGTGTACTCCATTAATTCCTTCTCTCCAAACATGGAATAGAATGGCATGAACCATAAACCAAACCCAAGATTTCTATGAGACAAATAGAAAGACCAGCTGGAGGAAAATAAAGGCAAATATTACACCAGTAGCTCTAATGTCCCACTGAATTGTTACAATGAAGTGAAACCCTTTTAGCCCCCATGAGAAGTGAGACAATTTGAAGATTATAGACCATAAAAGCACTCACTAGATGTAATCACTTTTAATAAAGATGTTCAGTAGGGTAAGGAATATTTACGAACCCTCAGCTTCCTGTCTAACGCCGCTCAAAAACTACATCAAAGTAATTAATTATAATTTTCAGCATTTCTGATGCTTCAGTTCAATAAAACCAGAAACCTTTAACAAAAAGCAATCCCAAAAAAAAAGAAAAGAATACATGCTAAAAACTTGCATATTATGTCTGTTAACATTAACTTTGACACAGATATCACAAGAAGCACTGGAAGAGTAAAAGCATGTTGCACATACCTCTGCCATCCAGATTTCGATGACATCTACCATAAGAATCGATCTTGATACGCAGCTTTTTGAGCCTCTCAAGAGCCAGTAGACGAAAATTCCTGCCCACAATTAGAAATGAAGGCAGCTGCAAGGCCATCTTCAGTCTTGGGATGCATAGGTGCCATGATATCATATTCTGCCCATGAGAAAATAGCCAACAGTACATCTGATGAAAGACTAGTAGTCATTGTATTATCGTACCCTCTCCTATAAACAAGATAGAAAAAAATCAGTTTCCATATGAACATTTATAATCTCAAACAACTCGAAGATGACACTGGAACCTACTTTTAATCATCTCTGAACAAAAATGTGCATATCAGTACAGATAAATGCATAATGCAACTGAAATATTTAAACTGAAGAAGAAGAAGGGGAAAATATTTGTGGCCTCTAGCAAATCAATGCATTTGGACTTATTGAAATGTGACCTCTATATTGGTTGAAAATTTTGAGATATTATCATGATAGCAGAATGTAGCACTGATCAAGAAGATGGTTTTGAAAATGCTAAAAGATCAGGACCGGAAGACAACCCTCATTATTCATATCTTTAATACCAAAACTAAGAATAGATCACAACCAAGTTCAGCAGCCATTAACATCCATATACAAGGATACAGGGACGGGGATGCGAGCTCTCTGCTCCATGAAAATCAGCAAATTAATAAAACCAAAATGAGCTTTGCCTGACATTTTATTCCGTTAAACTTAATCTTACTTTAATGCAAAGAATGATGAATAAATGAGTTTATCTCAAAGTTTTTGCGTAGAGCACAAAAAAAAAAGGATATTCGACTTTGAGGAGTGCTTACCCACCACCGTCCCATATTAATATTGTTTTGTACATAGTAATCTGATGATTCCATGGAGCGGAAAACACTAGCTGTCACAGGATGTCGACGTAGGTTAAATGTGGCATCAGGCTCCTTATTTGCTCCAGATCCAAAGTTACAGCCAACAGAGCATGAACCCAATTTTGGAAAAGAATTGAAAAGGAGTTTTAATGTGCAAAAAAAGTGCATGCAGATATGCAGCAAATTGTTTGTGACTTTGAACCTTTTTTTTTTTCTTTTCTTGTAATCTTGGATAATAGATCTCAGGATGCCAATTTCCAAGGCTTTCATAAAACCCAGAATGATGAAAAAGCCATAAAGGAGCTTCTTTTATTGTTTATTCACTGTTTATAATAAAGATGCGTATGTTTAAAAAGTTGTAATAAAGTGTAAAAACACAAAGTTCTATATACTATTCTCCTATTATAAAGGGAAATTTGGCCATTATGAGTCGGCAAAAAACATTCTTAACAAACGAAGCAATTCTTTATTTGCCATTTAGCAATTCTGGTGACAGAAAACAAACTATCGCATATTTCATACCAACTCAAATCAACTCAACCAAGCCTTAATCCAAACAAGTTAGGGTCGGCTCCATGAATCCTTTTCCTCCATTCCTAACGGTTTAGATATATTACTATATTATACATCACCTTTTGTCCGATTTTTAGTACTGATTTTTGCTATTAATTGAAATTAATGGTTGCTTATGCAAACACGTGCAGCTGGAAAAATAATTCAATAAGTTAAATGGAGTGGAATAATTCTGAAAAATAAGAATTCGAATGCTAAGAAAAGATTCAGTTAAGATCGGAACGTATCACGAACCAAACGACATATTTCCAATCGAATACAAAGGAGAAAACAATTGAAGAAAAGGAGGAACCTTTTGCTCGGCGCCGGCGACCACGTTGGGGTCGGTCAGGAAATCCCGAGAGTAGGCGACGGCGTCCTCCGTCTCCAGCCAAACCTCGCATTGACGGTCGTCGTCATCCCCGCCGTCGTCGAGGGGCTTGGGGAGAATAAGGATGGAGGAGGAGATACGGCGGCGTTGGGGTGGGGAAGCGGGGGGGGGGAGGAAGGGAAAGGAGGTCCAGTGGCGGACATGAGGGCGTTCTTGGCCATGCCCGGGCGGCCGAAGAAGGCTATTTCGGCCACCACGACGTTGCCCACGAAGAGGGCCAGGAGGCATTTCCATGTCCTCCGCTGCTGCTGGGTTCAAGATGGACGTCCCATCTTTCTGGGGCTGCGTTTGCTAGCCTGCAATCCGGGCAGATCGCTGGTAATTTAATACGATGATCTGAAATTATAATATTTAATATATTTTTTAAATAATAATTTAAATTAATTTAATAAAAATAATTTATTATATTTTTTTGATAATATTATAATAAAAATTTTGATAAAAATATTTTTTTAAAAAAATTTCATAAAATTTATTGTCCAATCCTTTCTTCGTCCTCCACCCCTCTTTATATGCGTCCAATCCTTTCCTCGTCCCCCACCCCCACTTCACATGCGCTCTCGATCAGTGGCTCTTTCATCTTTTGTATGCAGCTTCCTCCATCTTTGTCCCCTACCACCCTCCCATGGTCGGCTCCATACATATCCAGCCCCTCCCCATCCCATCGTCAGTTGCCGCGATTTCTCATATCTTTCAACCCGCTATTTCTCCACACCCATCATCGTGCCCATATTACTTCCATTATTTCTTATTAAGAAAAAAAAAAGAACATCAGGATAAATTATTGAAAATATGTTAAAAATTTAATTTCATATTATCGATAATTTTGATTGTCATATCAAATATATCAATCAAAATTTTTAATAATTTTACTGTAACATTATCTGTATGTATCAAACACAGTAATCAACATTATTAATAATTTAATGATGGTAATCTATTTTGAAGACAATCTATGTTACCTTTCAAGATTGCCAGGTGATGCACCAAATACAACTCGGTTCATTTCTTCACGGAGAGAAAAAGAAAAGAAACTGAAACAACGTATTTGTATCTCTATGGATGTAAGAGATGGGTATTAAAAAAGGATACAAAAATTAGTATCTATATTATTTTGAGTGAATGTGCATAAAATTAGATATGATAAAAAAATTATTTGAATAGGTTCCGATTTTGGATAGAATTCATTGATAGAAATAATATAAATGATATAATCACAAATGGCAGGACAGAATACACAACAGATCTTATTCTAGGCGTGAAGCCGAGATAAAGATTTAAGATATGGTTACTAAAAGGAGACTAATCTGATCATAGAATTTGAGTCACAAGTCTAAGTGGACGTGTATTAAAATATTAAAATCAATTTTTAATAACAAAATTTATAAAATAATAAATTTAATAAATTTTCATATTGAATACCATCATTATTCTTTATCTGCAACATATATAAAAAGATAATCATGAATTATTTATTTTTTAGAGGGCTCATAGAAAAATTACATGTAATATTGGAATATATAAAATATATTCTTTTTAATTTTTTAAAAATATTTTAAACATGTATTCTTTTTCTATTTTTTAATCAAAAAAAAATATTTTTATGAAAATAATTAACCAATAAAATATAAAATATCATAACATGTATCAATGGTTATATTTAATGGTATGATTGAGATTTCAAAATAAGTAAAATGAACCATTGTTGCAAAATGAAATTGAATGTTGTAGCCTAATGCCTACACCCAAGTAACAGGTCGCAAGTTTGATTCCAAGTATGGGAACTCATTTTCAGCAGTAAAAAGGACATGCCTACCACCACCCAAGTAACAGGTCGCAAGTTTGATTCCAAGTATGGGAACTCATTTTCAGCAGTAAAAAGGACATGCCTCTCACCACCTACATTCTGGCCTCATATTGGCTTGATAGCATATGCATTTGGTATTTCGGAGATCAATCAAAAATAGAATTGTATAACAAGATCTTGGGTAAAAATATATAATATTTTCATAGGTAAATTAATATTTTAAGGAGGGACCAAATACTCATATTTCCTTGAAGGAGAAGGTATTAGGAGTCATACACTCAATACGTAGATCCAAGTATCAACAGCAAATTCTCTTATGCAACCATTAAGAGAGTTGTTCAACATTAGTAGCAATTAGCATACAACTTGTGCATTCATTGGAAGGAAATACTCATTATGTTCTCCTTATCCCTAAATACCACCACTAAATAGCACATGGGCTGTCGACCAAAATCTAAGAGCTCCTCAAACAGATATTTGAGCCCCAAATATTAACATGATCATTTGGTCTTTTAGGATACCACCATCTATCCTTTTCTTTTGAGAACAAGGAAGCAAAAAGCCACCCCACGACCTAAACTACTAGATATCTAGGGAATCCAAGTCCAAACTGTCCAAATAAAGCCAGAAGTTGGACAAGTCCAATACTCCAAACTAGTCCAAGAGTCCGTAGTCCCATCATTACTTGACTCCTGTACCATCTCATGAAACAGCTAAACATTCTTGAGAGACACTTGGCTTCACTGTTACTATATCTATTATGGATACCGCGGGAAGCATATAATCCTCTTTCCCAGCAGAGAGATTGCAGCAAAGAGAAAGCAGAATGCAGCATGGTTCCAAACTCAGCACAAAAGTAAGAAGCACGGACATCCAACCAGGACTCCAATCCTTTGAATGGTCTAAACCTGCTTATTATTTCAATTATAAAAGAACAGCTAGTCATCTATATATTTTTACAAATAACTTTCAAGGATAGCCTCATGCAATTCATGACAAGCATCAGCTACAGGCTGTTGTAATATAATACTGAAAAATATTTCATCCACTAAACCGGCAAACAACATATAATAAAGCTGAAAAAAACTATCATGATTTCAATACTACAGCTCTCCAATCTTATGCACACATCCTATAGACATCTGAAAAAGAAAGAGAGGGCTCGGTGCTACCAGCATCAGCTACCATTCCTTGCAAACCATGTATGCATATCTCAAAGCTTACATAGCAGCATCAACCTTTTTTTCTTTTTCTTTTCTTTTTTTTTCAAGAACTTAGAAAGG